>NC_084748.1:39810305-39947805 GCF_033978785.1 Entelurus aequoreus | reverse complement strand
TATTATTTCCTATTTTCAAATATGAGTAAACAATACTAGACATGTTTAATTGTTTTCATAAATGTATATCCTATTTTGGCGAAAATAATGAAATGTTTACATTACATGAACTGAAGTAATGTGGTAATACTGTAAATAAACTAGATAATAACACTGATCGATGTGACACCTGTGGATGTGAAATGAACACAATATGTAAATATTAGTGACTAAATACTGTTGGGACTGAACCATATACAGTGATTCATTATTATAATTGGGTTATGTATGTTCTATTAATGATGTTTTCATGTCTTTAAACACTAAAATATTTTCTTCAAATGGTGCTGTCTTTGTTAATTTTAGCATGTTAAATTGATGAAAAACCAGGAGCCTGGACCTGGCTGGGGGCCTTCGTCCCCCAGACCCCCGGAAGTTTTTTCAGTCTTTTTCATTGTGGTCAAATCACATGCCTGAAACAAATCCAGTCATGGGATTTCCTTCCTCCTAAATATTCCAAAGTCAACTTTATTATAAGAAAAGTGAAGCATTTGGGAACAACAGCAACTCAGCCACCAACTGACAACGCATAGTGCAAAGACTTTCTGCACAGTCAGTTGCTACAGAGCTCCAAACTTCATGTGGCCTTCCAATTAGCCCACGTACAGTACGCAGAGAGCTTCACACTGCAAATCTAAGTAAGATTAAATATCTCAAATAAGGGTGATATTTGCCTATTTTCTTCTCACTAAGCAGATTTTATGCTAGAGTGCTTTACTTGTTTTAAGGCTTTTGGTCCTAAATGATCTCAGTAAGATATTACAGCTTGTTGCTGAGATTTTATGACCTATATTGAGTAAAACATGCTTAAAACTAGAATATCAACTGATGCAAAGCTGTGTCATCAGCACTCACAAGTATAAAACTTATTTTTTAAAGTAATAATTTCTTACTTCAAGCATGAAAAAAAAAATCACGATGCCGAGCGCATATCATTATGTCAAGATAATGGCACTAGCATTTACTTAATTTAAGAATATTTTTCAACATATTGAGCAAAAAGGTCTCTTTTTTTTTCTACCAAAAAAAGTGCACTTGTTATTCATTTGAATATGCTTATTTTAGGGTTCATTGAGGTTAGCTAATTTTACTTGTTTTGGAAAGTCTTGACAAGCCTAATGTTCTTGTTCTATTGGCAGATGATTTTGCTTAGCTCAAATAAAATACCCCTAATTTTTGTATTTTCTTTTCTTGTTTTTGAACACTGACTTTTTGCAGTGCATGGAATGGGTTTCCATGGCTGAGCAGCTGCATCTAAGCCAGGGGTCTCAAACTCAATTTACCTGGGGGCCACTGGATGCAGAAACTGGGTGAGGCTGTGCCGCAAGAAAATATTTCTTAAAAAAAATTTAGCATGCACTTTTTAATGAATTCACCTTCTTCTATGTCCACTACTTGCTGTCCATATCCTACACCCCCCCCCCCCTCCACACCCCTGATTGTAAATGTAAATAATTCGATGTGATTATCTTGTGTGATGACTGTATTATGATGATAGTATATATGATAGTATATATCTGTATCATGAATCAATTTAAGTGGACCCCGACTTAAACAAGTTGAAAAACGTATTCTGGTGTTACCATTTAGTGGTCAATTGTACGGAATAAGTACTTCACTGTGCAACCTACTAATAAAAGTCTCAATCAATCAATCAGTCAATGGCTTTCCCGCCCTAGCAACCATCTCACTCACCATGTAGCTAGCTTTGACTGCTGCATCGCTCTTTTCGGTTGCTTTCTTGAAGAAATCTTGTTGCCTCAGTAGACTGGTTTTAAAATGTGTAACCCGGTTCACTCTCTCATCTCCCTGGTATTTTGCATACTCCTCAGCATGTCCAGTTATATAATGACGTTTCAAATTGTATTCCTTGTGCACTGCAACTTTCTCTGTGCAAATAAGACACGTCGGGGTGCCCCTGTGCTCAACAAAGAAATATTGCATCTCCCACTTTTCCTGGAATTGTCTTTGCTCATCACTAACCTTTCTCTTCACTGCAGGCTTTGAAAAAGACATGTTTCGGGTTGTGGAGGGGGAGGCGGGATTAGGGGTAGCGGGGGGTGTTTTTGTAGCCTGGAAGAGTTAGGGCTGCAAAGGATTCTGGGTATTTGTTCTGTTGTGTTTATGTTGTGTTACGGTGCTGATGTTATCCCGAAATGTGTTTGTCATTCTTGTTTGGTGTGGTTTCAAAGTGTGGCGCATATTTGTAAGAGTGTTAAACTTGTTTATACGAACACCTTCAGTCAGACCTGTATGGCTGTTGCTCAAGTATGTCTTGCAGTCACTTGTGTGTGCCTGCAGATGCCACATACAACATGTGACTGGGCCGGCAACTGCGCGATGACAGGTTCTAGAGGACATTAAAGGCAGTGGCATGCCCTCAATATTGTGGAGAGCCACATACCACACCGTGATTGGTAGATTCCTTCAGCTCCGCACACAACGCTGTCAAGCGCCATTCATTTAAAACTCGCGGGCCACACTAATATTAAACTTTCATATTAAGGTTGGGGCCGCAAAATAACGTCTCGCTGGCCGCAATTGGCCCGCGGGCCGCGTGTTTGTGACCCCTGATCTAAGCCATACATCACCAAGTCCAATGCAAAGCGTCGGATGCAGTGGTGTAAAGCAGTCTCCACTGCTCTAGAGTTCAGTGGCGATACCTTCTCTGGACTGATGAATTACGCTTTTCTATCTGGCAATCTGATGGACGTGGCTGGGTTTGGAAGTTGCCAGGAGAACGCTACATTTCGGACTGCATTGTGCTGAGTGTGAAATTTGGCGGGGGAGGAATTATGGTGTGGCGTTGTTTTTCGGGAGTTGGGCTTGGCCCCTTAGTTCCAGTGAAAGGAACTTTGAATGCTCCAGAATGCCAAAACATTTTGGACAATTCCATGGGATGGCACTTTAAGTTCATATGTGGAGTTAAGGCAGGTGGTCAAATACTTTTTGGCAATATAGTATATATAGTTGATATTATTATATTGAATACAAATAATCAAATAATCTCATGCGACAACTGACACAAACAAAACGATTCCAAAATGGATGCTATTGTTGCAATATAATAATGCTTTAGTTGTATTCTAACTTGGATTGTTCCCCAGTGCGGTGGCGAAGACACAGCAAACTCCCTTCTTGTCTCTCATGGACACACACCTGTTGTTGTTGACTTTGGACTGACTGGCAAGAACACCAAGGCCGTGGAACAGAGACACGCGGCAGGCTTACACAATATATGCATCCACAAAAAATCTACACCACACACACATACCCCACGCCCCATCCAACGCCCTTGACGTGAATCCCTTAGGGGTGAGAGACAGCTGGGCAGCGCCTGAAGAGCTGCAGCCTGCCGACTGTAGCCCACACTCCCTTCCTTGGGTTGCAAGTCTCGAGATGTATGTTGAAATATGTATATGTGCTTTGCTATGGAGTTTTTTTTCCCACTACAGACTGGGCCCCCTTAGTCTAGATTTTTTACTCATCCTCCCCCAGCGCTTACCTTTTTCCCATCTTTTACAGTGCGCCTTTTGGCGACCCATCAGCATTCCTGTTCTGTAACCCTGTACACTGTTTGTCTAATCTGGAACGGGTTTGTGCTGAAAACAAAGTTTTGTTGTACTTGTGCAATGACAATAAAGACCTACCTACCAACCTACCTACCTATTCCTGTTGAACCAGTGAGTAAAATCATACACTTTTCCAAGCACTGCTTTTGTAGCATTGTCATATTTTTACTGGTCTACACTACCGTTCAAAAGTTTGGGGTCACCCAAACAATTTTGTGGAATAGCCTTCATTTCTAAGAACAAGAATAGACTGTCGAGTTTCAGATGAAAGTTCTCTTTTTCTGGCCATTTTGAGCGTTTAATTAACCCCACAAATGTGATGCTCCAGAAACTCAATCTGCTCAAAGGAAGGTCAGTTTTGTAGCTTCTGTAATGAGCTAAACTGTTTTCAGATGTGTGAACATGATTGCACAAGGGTTTTCTAATCATCAATTAGCCTTCTGAGCCAATGAGCAAACACATTGTACCATTAGAACACTGGAGTGATAGTTGCTGGAAATGGGCCTCTATACACCTATGTAGATATTGCACCAAAAACCAGACATTTGCAGCTAGAATAGTCATTTACCACATTAGCAATGTATAGAGTGTATTTCTTTAAAGTTAAGACTAGTTTAAAGTTATCTTCATTGAAAAGTACAGTGCTTTTCCTTAAAAAATAAGGACATTTCAATGTGACCCCAAACTTTTGAAGGGTAGTGTATATATTATGTCGTGGATTCCACATACAAATACTGTATTTTTCGGACAATAAGGCACACTTAAAATCCTTTCATTTTTTCAAAACTGGACAGTGTTCCTAATGTACGGAATCATTTTGGTTGTGCTTACCGACCTCAAAGCTATTTTATTTGGTACATGGTGAAATGATAAGTGTGACCAGTAGATGGCAGTCACACATACGAGATATGTGTAGACCGCAATATGATGACAGTCACACATAATATATACGTGTAGACTGCAATATGACTCAAGTAAACACACAAATGTTATATGTTCCATTGAAAATATAGAACATTACACACGGCCCTCAAAAATCTATCAAAATGTTTTAGTACGACTTTGGTAAGCTATGAAGCCGCACCGCTTGATGGATTGTACTGTGCTTCAACATACGAGTATCATTATGGTGTGTGTATAAGGTAAGACATATCATCTGGCGTTTTGTTTCGCAATATTATGCAAAAGCAACTTTTTCTTACCTTCTGGTACATGTTGATGTGCATTTGGGATCTGCATAAGTCCTGAATGGATACTCACTTGGGAGTTCCAAGCAAGTATCCAATCACAGGTTGCGAAAACAGGAAGTGGCACCGGAGCCATACGAGCCATAGAAACTCACCGGTACAATAACCACGACGATAAAGTGTTTTTCTTACACCTAGTAATCCGCTGTAGACAGACGAAGCCAAGCAATACAGGTTTAGTGAGGGGGTGAGCGCTCCCGCGAAGGAACTACATTTTTTGCAGGCAATTACATTTTGGCACAACACCGGCGGGGAAATGGTTTGCCCGCATTTTCACACGAATCAAACGACCATGATGGGTACCACTGGCTCATACGCCGTCGGATGCGTGCTACAAATTGTGAGTTTGAATATTTTATTTCTTTATTTTTTCATGTTTCATTTGTTTTATACAATTATTTTAATTTTGACTGTACCACGGGTTTATTGAATGTTAAATGTGCAGAAAAATAGACCCTTTTGTACACTGTTGAGGAGTTTCAAAAGTAAGAGTGTGCAAGTGTGTTTCTGTATAGCATGGGTGTCAAACTCTGGCCCGCGGGCCAATTTCATTTGGCCCTTGAGGCAATATCAAATTAACATTAGAGCTGGCCCGCCGCTGTAACACCGCATTCACCGCTAATACTCATACTTGCCAACCCTCCCGATTTTCAGTGCCCTTCTCGAAAGTCTCCCGGGGCAACCATTCTCCCGAATTTCTCCCGATTTCCACCCGGACAATATTGGGGACGCCCCCAATTAAAGGCACTGCCTTTAGCGTCCTCTACAACCTGTCGTCACGTCTGCCTTTCCTCCATACAAACAGCGTGCCGGCCCCTGTCACATGATATATGCGGCATCTACACACACATAAGTGAATGCAAGGCATACTTGATCAATAGCCATACAGGTCACACTGAGGGTGTCCGCATAAACAACTTTAACACTGTTACAAATATGCGCCACACTGTGAAACCACACCAAACAAGAATGACAAACACATTTCGGGAGAACATCCGCACCGTAACACAACATAAACACAACAGAACAAATACCCAGAACCCCTTGCAGCACTATGCCCCCCCCCTCCCGAACCCCGCCCACCTGAGCCCCGACATTAATGAACTAGCATCCCAGAAAAGATGGCAGGTATCTGGCTTGGGCACATCAGATTAGATCAGTGTGTCACAAACTGAGCAGTAAAAAGGCCTGAATGGTTGATTTATTCATTGTTATTTTATTTTCAAATTTATTAGCCTGTGGAAAGTTAATGTTGATATTTACCTTAGAAGGCTGCAAATAGAAAAGAGGATTGCATTTTTTATTTACATTGTATTTAATACCATTGATGTTTATTCGTTTTTTTTTTAAAAGTTGATTTTGCACTATTAAGTTATATAAGCGTTGCTCGTTCCATATTCAGTGTTAAAGCAAATCAGTGTAGCAAACTGAGCAATAACGAACATTTTATTCATGCACTTTCTCTGGCTACTTCAAGGCTTGAATGTTTGATTCATTCATTATTGTTATTTTATTTTCAAATGTATTATTAGCCTGTGGAAAAAGTTTATTTTGATATTTACCTCAGAAGGCTGCAAATAGAAAAGAGGCATTCAATTTTTATTTAGATTTTATTTGATATGCCATTGATATTTTTGAATTATTATTGTTATTATTTGAAACTCAATTTTGCATGTCACTATAAAGTTATATAAGCCTTGCTTGTTCAATATTCAATGCAAAACTTGTTTGGGTCCCTATTAAAAGGTTAATTTGTTCAACCTTGGCCCGCGGCTTTGTTCAGTTTTACATTTTGGCCCACTCTGTATTTGAGTTCGACACCCCTGCTGTATAGTACCTCCAGCTGTGTCCATGTGGTGACATAAATTACGGTATTTTGAGAGGTGAAGTCGGAATAGGTGAGAAACGCACGGCCCGCCACTGCTTATTAGTGTATTGTTTTTCCAAAATTGGAACGTGTTTATGCAACAGTCTGTTTTAAACAGACTTATTTCTGCATCATTAGAGATCATAGTGAGTAGGAACGGTCTAATACCACTTCTTCATGATCGATCGGATACCAGTACCTTAACGTTGTATATCTGCCCATACCAATGCACTATCTTTTTCCCCTTCTATTTTGTTACAGTAATATATTTGTATGCATCTAAAAAATTATATTCTGCCTTGCCAAAGTCCCAAATCAAACTGATCCATTTTATACACATTTTTAACATGAATTGATTAACGTGGACCCCATATTCGGGTGTTACCATTTAGTGGTCAATTGTATGGAATATGTACTTTACTGTACAATCTTTGTTTTATTTTTGCAAAAATATATATATATTTTTTTTATATTGCTCTTTTTATCTTTGGTATGAACATTATTATATAAACTCAAAGTTATTATTACTTTTTTTGGTTCCTTGTTGTTGCTATTTTTGTATTACAACATTTTATTATTTGATCATGTTGTACTGCATTTTAATATTTTGTGATTGTGTGATGTTTTTTGTCTGGACCCCAGGAAGAATAGTCTCCACTGCGGTGTAGACTAACGGGGATCCTTAATAAACTAAACTAAACTACAGAGCTAACGTGATAGCATTGGGCTCAAATGCAGATATAAACAAAATAAATAAACCCCTGACTGGAAGGATAGACAGAAAATCAACAATACTATTAAACCATGGACCTGTAACTACACGGTTAATGCTTTCCAGCTTGGTGAATCTACTAATAAAAGTTTCAATCAATTAATCAATCAAAACACACACAGCTTTCCAACATATTTTTTTGATAAGTCACCACACGCTGCAGCATATTTCAAATATTCAAAATAAAATGGAATCAAGTAAAACCTCGGGCAACATTTTAATATCAGAGTCTTACAGAAAACACAATTCCAATTCAAGTGTGGAGATATTTCACAATCACTGCGGCTTATACTTCACTGACAATAGACATTGACATAACTTGGCATACATCTACTTGAAAATGAACAATGGAACACAGTACCAGAACCTACTTGCTTCTGTGACCTTCTGTCACAGTCTCGTTTTGTTCTCTGACTTCAGACGCAGGCGGCGTGGGTTCAGTACCCACTCAGGGACGTAGTGAATGGGACTGGTTGTCTGTCTCTATATCTGTCTTGTGATCAACTGGGAACCAGCCCATAACAGGAAAAATGATGGATGGATTTCCTTCATTCACCAAATAACAAACAAGAACAATCCTCAGTCCCTCTGGGATGTTACAATCGCGCCATTTCACGCAATTTCAAACAACGCCCCGCAAATTATACGCGACCTTGCAACTTTGTCCAAAGCCCTCAACTTCTCCGCACATTTTGGCCAATCAGCGTCATTTTTGCACACCATGCCTCCGCTCCAAATGCAGATCACGCGCTTGGCGTAGATGTTCGCGATTTGTGGGGGTCCTCGTTTTGCCTGAATAAGTGCATGTAAAATGCCACTTTATGAATGACAGAGAATCCCCACCTTCTACCATCCTAGTCACGTCCGTTGTGTCCTTGAGCAAGACACTTCACCCTTGCTCCTGATGGGTGCTGGTGAGCGCCTTGCATGGCAGCTCCCTCCATCAGTGTGTGAATGTGTGTGTGAATGGGTGAATGTGGAAATACTGTCAAAGCGCTTTGAGTACCTTGAACAGGGCCGGCCCGTGGCATAGGCCGTATAGGCAAATGCTAAGGGCGCCGTCCATCAGGGGGCGCCACGCCAGTGCCACAAATATTGGAGGAAAAAAAAAAAAAAAAGAAAAAAAAAAGTTGGTACTATTATTTCTAAATACATAAAATAATCCCACGTTAATTAAAATGCAAAGTAAAGCCTATTTAATAGAAATATTATTTGTTACAACATTACGCCCTCCCTCCCCCGGCACGGTGCGCCCCCTCCCTTCCCGTATCATGACTCTTTTTGGACGTCACCACATAAAAAAAATCAACTCAAGATGTCAAAACGGCCAAAACTGTCAGGTGCCCAGGGGAGAAAAGAAGAGGAGAAACGAGAAAAAGACAGAGGTAGCAGGTAGGTAACGTTAGCCTACATGAAATTATTTGTCTGTTACAGAATGTGATAGTAACCTGTATTTTTAGCATTAAGCTAATGTTATATGATTCGGCAATTGCTAATCAATAAATAGCTAGTTCTGTTTTAACGTCGGGTTAATATTGTGGAGGGGGCTAAATTGTTATGGAAAATAATAATGTAACGTTAGGTAATTACAGTACTCCCTGGTGTACAGTAATTTGTAAGTCATTCTAGTTAATGCAATATTAAAAAGCACAAATAGAGAACTCTGTAGGATCCCCTTTTTTTGTAATATAGTTGTTAAAGTCATACTGGTTTGATATCTTGTTTTGTGCAGTGCCTTATTTATATTGTATTTTTAATTTATTTTATGCAACTTGTTGACACGTTTTATTTTGTGTTTATGTATGTAAAAAATATTGTATTTCATATATTCATTTTTTGTATTCATTAATTTATCCATATTTTTTTTATCTTGTTAACTATTCTGATTGTTAATTTGCTTTCTTTAAGTAAAAAAAAAGGTCAAAGACAAAGCTATTCGGTTTCTTGTGAGTATATACACTTCACTGCCGATGTGGGGGGGGCGCCACCTTAAATCTTGCCTAGGGCGCCAGATTGGTTAGGGCCGGGCCTGACCTTGAAGGTAAAAAAGCGCTATACAAGTATAACCCATTTATCATTTATCATTATAAGACAAGAAATCATCCCGCAAACAAATTCAGAGCAACTTCCTGCTCTGTCACTGATTCATTATTACTAATAATTATCCTAGGTTAGTGATTCTCAAGGTACGCAGGTGCCATCTATTGGTACGCCAAATAATCACCTACTTAAAAATTGTAATGACATGAAGGTTTATCAGCCTTCTATGGAAATTGTTACAATCTGAGTACTGACAAATAATCAAGACACAAACTATATATTTAATATATTTATTTCAGTACAATGTTTAACTTTTATGTGGAATTAATTTTATTCGATTCATTATTTAAGTCCGAGTCCATGGTTCTCGCCCGGAAAAGGGTGGAGTGCCATCTCCGGATTGGGGAGGAGATCCTGCCCCAAGTGGAGGAGTTCAAGTACCTCAGAGTCTTGTTCACAAGTGGGGGAAGAGTGGATCGTGAGATCGACAGGCGGATCGGTGCGGCGTCTTCAGTAATGACGCTGTATCGATCCGTTGTGGTGAAGAAGGAGCTGAGCCGGAAGGCAAAGCTCCCTATTTACCGATCGATCTACGTTCCCATCCTCACCTATGGTCATGAGCTTTGGGTTATGACCGAAAGGACAAGATCACGGGTATAAGCAGCCGAAATGAGTTTCCTCCGCCGGGTGGCGGGGCTCTCCCTTAGAGATAGGGTGAGAAGCTCTCTCATCCGGGAGGAGTTCAAAGTAAAGCCGCTGCTCCTCCACATCGAGAGGAGCCAGATGAGGTGGGTTGGGCATCTGGTTAGGATGCCACCCAAACGCCTCCCTAGGGAGGTGTTGAGGGCACGTCCGACCGGTAAGAGGCCACGGGGAAGACCCCGGACACGTTGGGAAGATTATGTTGGGCTTAGGCTGCTGCCCCCGCGACCCAACCTCGGATAAGCGGAAGAAGATGGATGGATGGATGGGCATTATTTAAGTACAATGTTTTATTTTCCTATATTCAAACACTGTTCAAGCTGTGTGTAACGTTCCAGTGGCCAAAAATATTAAGTCCATTTTTTCCATCCATGTTCTACCGCTTGTCCCTGGCCACGGATTATGACAGGTGGTCCTTTGAATGATGTCGATAAACTACAAACCCCGTTTCCATATGAGTTGGGAAATTGTGTTGGATGTAAATATAAACGGAATACAATGATTTGCAAATCATTTTCAACCATTATATAGTTGAATATGCTACAAAGACAACATATTTGATGTTCAAACTGATAAACTTTTTTTTTGTTGCAAATAATCATTAACTTTGGAATTTGATGCCAGCAACACGTGACAAAGAAGTTGGAAAAGGAGGCAATAAATACTGATAAAGTTGAGGAATGCTCATCAAACACTTATTTGGAACATCCCACAGGTGAACAGGCAAATTGGGAACAGGTGGGTGCCATGATTGGGTATAAAAGTAGATTCCATGAAATGCTCAGTCATTCAAACAAGGATGGGGCGAGGGTCATCACTTTGTCAACAAATGCGTGAGCAAATTGTTGAACAGTTTAAGAAAAACCTTTCTCAACCGGCTATTGCAAGGAATTTAGGAATTTCCCCATCTACGGTCCGTAATATCATCAAAGGGTTCAGAAAATCTGGAGAAATCACTGCACATAAGCAGCTAAGCCCGTGACCTTCGATCCCTCAGGCTGTACTGCATCAACAAGTGACATCAGTGTGTAAAGGATATCACCACATGGACTCAGGAACACTTCAGAAACCCACTGACAGTAACTACAGTTGGTCGCTACATCTGTAAGTGCAAGTTAAAACTCTCCTATGCAAGGCGAAAACCGTTTATCAACAACACCCAGAAACGCCGTCGGCTTCGCTGGGCCTTAGCTCATCTAAGATGGACTGATACAAAGTGGAAAAGCGTTCTGTGGTGTGACGAGTTCACATTTCAAATTGTTTTTGGAAACTGTGGACGTCGTGTCCTCCGGACCAAAGAGGAAAAGAACATCCGGTTTGTTATAGGCGCAAAGTTGAAAAGCCAGCATGTGTGATGGTATGGGGGTGTATTAGTGCCCAAGACATGGGTAACTTACACATCTGTGAAGGCGCCATTAAGGCTGAACGGTACATACAGGTTTTGGAGCAACATATGTTGCCATCCAAGCAACGTTACCATGGACGCCCCTGCTTATTTCAGCAAGACAATGCCAAGCCACGTGTTAAATCAACGTGGCTTCATAGTAAAAGAGTGCGGGTACTAGACTGGCCTGCCTGTAGTCCAGACCTGTCTCCCATTGAAAATGTGTGGCGCATTATGAAGCCTAAAATACCACAACGGAGACCCCCGGACTGTTGAACATCAAGCAAGAATGGGAAATAATTCCACCTGAGAAGCTTCAAAAATGTGTCTCCTCAGTTCCCAAACGTTTACTGAGTGTTGTTAAAAGGAAAGGCCATGTAACACAGTGGTGAACATGCCCTTTCCCAACTACTTTGGAACGTGTTGCAGCCATGAAATTCTAAGTTAATTATTATTTTCAAAAAAAAAAAAAAGTTTATGAGTTTGAACATCAAATATCTTGTCTTTGTAGTGCATTCAATTGAATATGGCTTGAAAAGGATTTGCAAATCATTGTATTCCGTTTATATTTACATCCAACACAATTTCCCAACTCATATGGAAACGGGGTTTGTAAATTAAAAATGTCATGCCACAATTTAAACTGTTTACACACTACTGTTTGAGCAATTACAATATTCAATGTGCACATTGAACCTACAGTGAATGTACCACTATGCAAACAGAGGCAGTTGCCTGTGGCTCTTAAATTTCTAAGGCCCCCCCCAAACATTGAATAAACGATTGAATAAAGTTTTATTCTATTAAAACATGTTTCTTCATTTCTTAAATGGGATTTTTAGATGCTTGGTTATGGTTTAAAGTCATATCCAACAATTGCGACAAAGACATTTTACTGTCAAATGAGTTTAGTTTTTTTAATGACTTCTCCTGGTGGTGTGCCTTCGGATTTTTTCAACCCCAAAAATATGCCTTGGCTCCAAAAAGGTTGAAAAACCCTTGGCCTCAGGAACATAAATTAACAAATCATTCTGCACACATTGATAAAGATGTCAATCTCCATAGCCCACACCCTCTCGCATGACACAAATATAATTTATCCAGCTCGGAGTTTCAAAACAAGGATACAAGAAAGAACCACTCACTTGTCTAATTAGTGTGCACCTACATACAGTAGTGTAAACACCAGCCATCAAACTACCACCCCATGCGGCTGCAAGTCTTTGACACACTAGTCGGAATTACCACGGCCTGTCTACAGCACACTCGGCATCGACCGGGTGCTGCCAGATGTTTGATGCTGCAGATGAAACAAACGCGGCTCTTTTGATGTGAGGCATTTACTGTCAGGGCTAACCACTGCCTGACATTTTAGTTCACCAAGACCTCTCACAGACCTGACAAACACTAGCGTGTCAGTTCCTACATTTCACTTTAATTGGCTTCCTTTTTCAGATTGAACGTAGCGATATCTATTGACGCGATACATAGCCTGGGAGTGAATGCATGCTATGTGGGTTTAAAGAAAATGACCTATAAATGTGACTTTCTAGTGAAGTATCCCTAATTGAGGCCACATAATCATTTCATAAATGAATTAATGAATCCTTCAAATCCAGTACCTGATTAAGTAGGTCTCTATTCATGTATGCATAATATGCATTTAATTTATTTAAGTGTCACTGGTATTGAATTGTATTGTAATAGTTCAATGGGCCTCATTTATGAACTATTTGTATTAGAGATGTCCGATAATATCAGACTGCCGATATTATCGGCCGATAAATGCTTTAAAATGTAATATCGGTATCGGTTTCAAAAAGTAAAATGTATGACTTTTTAAAGCGCCGCTGTACGGAGTGCTACACGGACGTAGGGAGAAGTACAGAGCAGTTGCGTCTCCCAGTCATACTTACCAAACCTCCCGATTTTCCTGGGAGACTCCCGAATTTCAGTGCCCCTCCCGAAAATCTCCCGGGGCAACCATTCTCCCGAATTTCTCCCAATTTACACCCAGACAACAATATTGGGGGCGTGCCTTAAAGGCACTGTATTTGCGTGCCGGCCCAGTCACATAATATCCACGGCTTTTCACACACACAATTGAATGCAACGCATACTTGGTCAACAGCCATACAGGTCACACTGAGGGTGGCCGTATTAACAACTTTAACACTGTTACAAATATGCGCCACACTGTGAACCCACACCAAACAAGAATGACAAACACATTTCGGGGGAACATCCGCACCGTAACACAACATAAACACAACAGAACAAATACCCAGAACCCCTTGCAGCACTAACTCTTCCGGGACGCTACAATATACACCCCCAGCTACCCCCAACCACGCCCACTTCAACCCCGCGCCCCCCAACCTCCTCATGCTCTCTCAGTTTTGAGGCATGTTAAAAAAAATAATGCACTTTGTGACTTTAATAATAAATATGGCAGTGCCATGTTGGCATTTTTTTCCATAACTTGAGTTGATTTATTTTGGAAAACCTTGTTGCATTGTTTAATGCAGGGGTCACCAACCTTTTTAAAACCAAGAGCTACTTCTTGGGTACTGATTAATGCGAAGGGCTACCAGTTTGATACACACTTAAATAAATTGCCAGAAATAGCCAATTTGCTCAATTTACCTTTAACTCTATGTTATTATTAATAATCAATGATATTTATCTTTGTGGCAACACTGATCATCTTAATGATTTCTCACAATAAATATATATAGAAACAGATAAATATCAATATGCAACACTTTATTTTTATATTTTCTCTAAGTGCACATTTTTCAAATTGAACATTTTCAAATGATCACTTCTAAGACAGTCTTGTGAAATCACAATATCCCATTTTAACTAGCTAGCCACTAACATTTTTTAACAAATCATGAATTACTTTGCACCATGTTTGTACAAATAATAACTCATATAAAATACAAAAGTCAACTCTCAAATGTTTAAATAAATCATGTCACACTTTGAACTGGACACCAAATCTGTTATCTGTTTCTTTGTCAGTTAGTGAAGACCAAGTCTTTGAAATATTTTCTTGGATTTTCAAATTCTATTTGAGTTTTGTCTCTCCTAGAATTAAAAATGTCGAACAAAGCGAGACCAGCTTGCTAGTAAATAAATACAAATTAAAAAATAGAGGCAGCTCACTGGTAAGTGCTGCTATTTGAGCTATTTCTAGAACAGGCCAGCGGGCTACTCATCTGGTCCTTACGGGCTACCTGTCACCACGCGTTGGTGACCCCTGGTTTAATGCATCCAGCGGGGCATCACAACAAAATTAGGCATAATAATGTGTTAATTCCACGACTGTATATATCGGAATCGGTAATTAAGAGCATTGGTGGCAATGGCCTGCGCTTTGTTAAGTTAAGTTAAAGTTAAAGTTAAAGTACCAATGATTGTCACAGACACTAGGTGTGGTGAAATTTGTCCTCTGCATTTGACCCATCCCCTTGTTCACTCCCTGGGAGGTGAGGGGAGCAGTGGGCAGCAGCGGTGGCCGCGCCTGGGAATCATTTTTGGTGATTTAACCCCCAATTCCAACCCTTGATGCTGAGTGCTGAGTGGGTCCCATTTTTATAGTCTTTGGTATGACTCGGCCGGGGTTTGAACTCACGACCTACCGATCTCAGGGCGGACACTCTAACCACTAGGCCACTGAGTAGGTTAATTACCCTTTACATCCTTTATATACAATTATCCTTTGTCAAGGATAATTGTATCCAGGTACTCCTTGAAATGTTTATATTGCCGATATTCTCCCCTCAAGCTCGATCAGCCTTTGGCTGATATTAAAACAGTGTTTGAACTGGATCAGTGTTAATTTTGTTGACTAATAATTTCCGTCTTAGTTATCGTCAACAACGTCTAATACGACAATAAAGAATCAAAACAAAATGCACGTTGACTCAGACAATATCAAAATTAACTGACATTTTCGTCGACTGATAAAAACAGGACGGAAATGTTGACAGAAACAAGCACACCTGTGAAGTGAAAACCATTTCAGGTGACTACCTCTTGAAGCTCATTGAGAGAATGCCAAGAGTGTGCAAAGCAGTAATCAGAGCAAAGGGTGGCTATTTTGAAGAAACTAGAATATAAAACATGTTTTCAATTATTTCACCTTTCTTTAGTAAGTACATAACTCCACATGTGTTCTTTCATAGTGTTGATGCCTTCAGGGACAATCTACAATGTAAATAGTCATGAAAATAAAGAAAACGCATTGAATGAAAAGGTGTGTCCAAACTTTTGGCCTGTACTGTATATATATCAAATGTGTTATCAAACATATTTTTTTTTACATTGATTACGTGATGTTGTTTTATCGGCCAGCCCTAAGTCAAAGCTCATGTTACCTGCGGAGAAGTGACTACAGCCCAGAAGCAGCCTTCCCTTTGATGCTCGGGGTGCCTCTCACTGGGCGTCAATCTCTTTTTACATAAATCAATAAATAAACAAACTATTAATTTCTCCGGTAAAGAGGCACGACGGTCCCATTAAAACCACCACACAATCAAGTCTGAAGGGAAAACAAGTGGGGGAATGACTGTCAAGTATGAATGTGAGCATAAATGCACTGCTGGTAATCAGTGTTGGGTTAGTTACTGAAAACCAGTAACTAGTTACAGTTACTAGTTACTTTATTTCAAAAGTAACTCAGTTACTAACTCAGTTACTTACACCAAAAAGTAATGCGTTACTGTGAAAAGTAACTATTTAGTTACTTCTTCCCCCCCCTTTTTTTAAGGCTCCCATTAATGCCCTTTTAGCCTTCATTTCAGTACTGTTATTGCACTGAAGAATAATACAATGTGTTGATCAACTTGACATGCATTTGCATCACTGAACTCAGAAAGCAATGTGGTCTACATACAACACACAAACAATGTGGTCTACATACAACACACAAACAATGTGGTCTACATACAACACACAAACAATGTGGTCTACATACAACACACAAAGACAAAGATATGTTTCAAAGGGCCAATTTATTTCAGGCCAGAAAAAATTGACACAACTATTTTAAATAGCTGCAACATAATGGCACTTTAACTTGAACTCTAAGTAGATAGGATCTTTGATCCAAGACACAACTTACATTTAACTAAAATGTTATTTTCTTTGTGCTCGACAAAAGAAAAGTATTGAGAATGTCTCCATGTTAAAAAACTCGACTTCTGGCTTCGCCATGATGTCTTGTTAGTTGTTATGAGAGTAGCGTATGTGTGTGTGTGTGTGTGTGTGTGTGTGTGGCCCTTTAAGATATGACAGCATGAGAGGTGAGTGACGTCAGTGAGTGAGTGGGCGAGAGAGGTGAGGGAGCGGCAACAGTGAGTGCGTGCAGGTGTTCTAGCTTGCTGGATGGCTGCGTCCAATAAAGTCACAAAGTTGCAAAAAACCGCCGGGCTCGTCATTCACCCTCAGCTGTAAAGACCCTCTTCCGGGTAAAGTGGAGGTTGTTAGACCCGAAGTACGGCTCTGGAGGAGGGGAGGCGTGCTTTCTGTGGGTGGGGGAAAGCACGCCTCTTCTTTTCCACCGGAGCGCTCCAATAAAACACACTCAGATCTTCAGTTTCTAGCCGATACTACATAAAAATAACGTAAAATAACGCAGTAACGCATCATGCAGTAATGGTAACTGAGTTACTGTATATAAAAAAATAACGCGTTAGAATACTAGTTACTTAGTAACGCGTTAGTCCCAACACTGCTGGTAATTAGTGACACAACGTTCCTTTTTAATTGAGTCAAGATGGAGTAAAATATGTGCTTATTCTTGTTACTGTGATTCTGCTGTCGTATAGTTAAAGTTAAAGTACCCATGATTGTCACGCACACACTAGGCGTGGCGAAATTATTCTCTGCATTTGACCCATCCGCCCTTGATCACCCCCTGGGAGGTGAGGGGAGCAGTGAGCGGCAGGGGTGGCCACGCCCGGGAATCATTTTTGGTGCTTAAACCCCCAATTCCAACCCTTGATGCAGAGTGCTAAGCAGGGAGGTAATGGGTCCCATTTTTATTGTCTTTTGTATGACCAGGCCAGGGTTTGAACTCACAGCCTACCAATCCCAGGGCGGAGATGTTAACCACTAGGCCAGTGTTTTTCAACCACTGCCCGAGTGGCGTGAGATACAGTCTGGTGTGCCGTGGGAGAATATCTAATGTCACCTATTTGGGTTAAAAATATTTTTTTGCAAACCAGTACTTCTAATCCGCAAATTATGTGTTGTTGTTGAGTGTCTGTACTGTCTGGAGATCGGCAGTCTTACGACGTTATACTCTTCCATATCAGTAGGTGGCAGCAGGTAGCTAATTGCTTCGTAGATGTCGGAAACAGCAGGAGGCAGTGTGCCGGTAAAAAGATGTCTAATGCTTAAACCAAAAATAAACAAAAGGTGAGTGCCCCTAAGAAAAGCTTTGGGAAGGCTATGCAGAACGAAACTAAAACTGAACTAGCTACAAAGTAAACAAAGACAGAATGCTGGACGACAGCAAAGACTTACTGTGGAGCAAAGACAGCATCTACAAAGTACATCCGAACATGACATGACAATCAACAATGTCCACACAAAGAAGGATAAAAGTCTAGAAGTGGCTTTTTTTCTCCCTCCTTTCTCCTCTTCCTCCTTTTCCTATCTTCTACAGCAGTGTTTCTTAACCATAAGATAGAGGACACTTGAAAGCAACTTTATGGATTATTATATTACCGTATTTTTCAGACTATAAGGCACACTTAAAGGCCTACTGAAATGATTTTTTTTAATTTAAACGGGGATAGCAGATCCATTCTATGTGTCATACTTGATCATTTTGCGATATTGCCATATTTTTGCTGAAAGGATTTAGTATAGAACAACGTCGATAAAGTTCGCAACTTTTGGTCTCTGATAAAAAAAAAAACCTTGCCCCTACCGGAAGTAGTGTGACGTTGTCAGTTGTTCACTCCCTCATATTTTCCTATTGTTTTCAACGCAGCTAGAGCTATTTGGACCGAGAAAGCGACGATTACCCCATTAATTTGAGCGAGGATGAAAGATTTGTGGATGAGGAACGTTAGAGTGACGGACTAGAATGCAGTGAAATACATATTTGTTTTCGCTCTGACCGTAACTTAGGTACAAGCTGGCTCATTGGATTCCACACTCTCTCCTTTTTCTATTGTGGATCACGGATTTGTATTTTAAACCACCTGGGATACTATATCCTCTTGAAAATGAGAGTCGAGAACGCGAAATGGACATTCACAGTGCCTTTTATCTCCACGACAATACATCGGCGAAGCTTTTTAGCATGAGCTAACGTGATAGCATCTGTCTCAAATGCAGATAGAAACAAAATAAATAAATCCCTGACTGGAAGGATAGACAGAAGATCAGCAATACTATTAAACCATGTACATGTAACTACACGGTTAATAGATCTCAGCCTGGCAAAGCTTAACAATGCTGTTGCTAACGACGCTAAGGCTGACTTAGCAACTTAGCAACCGGACCTTTACAGAGCTATGATAAAAACATTATAGCTCCACCTACGCCAGCCAGCCCTCATCTGCTCTGCTCATCAACACCCGTGCTCACCTGCGTTCCAGCGATCGACGGCGCGACGAAGGACTTCACCCGATCATCCGTGCGGTGGCCGGTGGGCGGCTAGCATAGGCTAGCGCGTCTTCTATCCAAGTGAGTAGTCCTTGTTGTGTTGCTACAGCCAGCCGCTATACACCGATCCCACCTACAACGTTCTTTCCAGCCTCCATTGTTCATTAAACAAATTGCAAAAGATTCACCAACACAGATGTCCAGAATACTGTGGAATTATGAAATGTAAACAGGGTTTTTTTGTATTGTATTCAATGGGTGTTACGTTCCACGTAGTGTTGGTTTGTTTGTTTTGTGTTTCTTCTTCTTTTGTTTGTACAGGTCACACTCAATCACTGCCTCTGCTGCTAATCAACCGGTTCCTGTTCCCAGCTGCTGCTCATTTCACCTGTTGATCAGCCAGCCAATCCCAGCCCACCAGTCATCATCCTGTGCTGATTAAAACCACCTGCTCACCACTGGATCGGGTGGATTATTTTTCTGACATGCTGTGTGAAGTTTTGAGAGACGCTACTTTGTCTTTGACGCTACTTTGTTTTGTAAGCATTTTTGTTAAGCTCTTTGCTATACTTGTGCCACCTGTTTTTTTGTCTTCCTTTTTGTTTGACCTTTCAACTTTTGTAAGTATCTGCAGCCTAGTCTTGGGAAAGGTTAGACAGAGGCCTCTATACACTACACACGTAGGACTTGTTTGTGTATAGAGACACCAGGCTTAGTGGTGGCTGTCACCCTTGTATGTTTTGGACCCCCTCTTTGGCTAGAGTAGGTAGGTAGGTTTTTGGTTTGTGCTAATTAAATAGCTTCAGTTAGTCAGCTTACCTTTTCTTTTCTAGAGGTGTATTTTGGTATGTTTTGTTCATTTCTTTGACAGCACCTGTATTCCCAAGCTAGGCTAGTGTTGTGTCTTGTTGAAACCCCACCCCCACTTTTATGTTGCCTTCCCCTATGATCCCTAGACTCTGAGCCATCAGGGAACGTAACAATGGGGAAGGCATACCTCTGTTCCCCGGGATACGTCACACGCGTACGTCATCCTCCGAAGGCTTTTTCAACCGGAAGTGTGGCAGGAAATTTAAAATTGCACTTTATAAGTTAACCCGGCCGTATTGGCATGTGTTGCAATGTTAAGATTCCATCATTGATATATAAACTATCAGACTGCGTGGTCGGTAGTAGTGGCTTTCAGTAGGCCTTTAATATGCTTTCATTTTCTCAAAAATTGACAGTGCGCCTAATGTACGGGATAATTCTGGTTGTGCTTACCGACCTCGAAGCAATTTTATTTGGTACATGGTGTAATGATAAATGTGACCAGTAGATGGCAGTCATAAATAAGAAGTGAAGTGAAGTGAATTGTATTTATATAGCGCTTTTCTCTAGTGAGTCAAAGCGCTTTACATAGTGAAACCCAATATCTAAGTTACATTTAAACCAGTGTGGGTGGCACTGGGAACAGGTGGGTAGAGTGTCTTGCCCAAGGACACAACGGCAGTGACTAGGATGGCGGATCAAACCTGCAACACTCAAGTTGCTGGCACGGCCACTCTACCAACCGAGCTATACCGCTATAAGAGATATGTGTAGACTGCAATATGACGCCAGTAAACAACACCAAAACTTTAAATGTTCCATTGAGAATATAGAACATTACACACGACGCTCAAAAATCTGTCAAAATGTTTTTAGTACTAATACTTCGGTGTTGTTTACTTCGCCAGTAAACAACACCAAAACTTTAAATGTTCCATTGAGAATATAGAACATTACACACGACGCTCAAAAATCTGTCAAAATGTTTTTAGTACTAATACTTCGGTGTTGTTTACTTCGCCAGTAAACAACACCAAAACTTTAAATGTTCCATTGAGAATATAGAACATTACACACGACGCTCAAAAATCTGTCAAAATGTTTTTAGTACTAATACTTCGGTAAGCTATGAAGCCGCACCACTTGATGGATTGTCGGCACATTAAACATACGAGTATTATTATGGTGTGTGTATAAGGACCGCACCTATTAGCAGACATATTATCTGGCGTTTTGATTCACAATATTATGCAAAACCAACTTTTTTTACCGTCCGGTACCTGCTGATGTGTATTTGAGATCTGCATAAGTCCTAAAAACGTGTGCAGGTCCGCCACTGTAGTCCGTGCGATGCCGTGGTCGATAAGCTTCTTCTTTTACTCTATCTTCTTGTTATGGGACATTCATCCTGTCACGGCGGGGTTTTTGGAGCTTGCTGCGAGGTTTGTTCTCCCAGGATGCAAACGGACTATTCCGGACAAGGCGTGCAGGTAAAAACATGATTTAATTCTCAAAACTCAAAAAGGTACAACAACGAAAAACAAGGCAAAAGCACAACACGCTGATCGCACTTGGAGTTAAAGTAAATACTTAGCAAAGACTATGGACATAGAGAACTTGTGAAACTGTGGCATGAAATAAGCACGACTTAGGTAGTCCAGGCATGAGACAAACAATGACGCCAGGACAACTGACTGGCAAAGACAGGCTTAAATAATGTCTGTAAATTGGAAACAGGTGCGCGTCCCGAACACCAGAGGCAGGTGAAAATTATAAGTCGCCATGGTAACTAAAACAAACAAGGGTGCACAAAAGCAGGAACTATGGAGTCTAAAACTAACAGAACATAAAAACATGATCCGGACCACGGATCATGACACGTCCTCTGCTGTTGCCATTTCTAATATAAAGTAACGTAAAGTTCTTACTTAAATCTGTCAGTAAACTCACCATGAAAGCGCTAAAACATACCGGTGTAGTGAGTTTACATAATTCACTGAAGGAACTTTAGTTATTAGAGAGTTCCTGTTGGACGTTTTTTTACGGGACGCATTTCCGGCGTTGTTGCACTAGTGAGCCACGGACGAGGAGATGCTGCTCCGTTATTGATTGAAGTAAAGTCTGAATGTCATTAAAACAGTTAGCTCCATCTTTTGACACTTCTTCCACTCCCGTCCTTGCACGCTACACCGCTACAACAAAGATGACGGAGAAAATACGCTGTCGAAGGTGAGCCACGTAAATAAGACCGCCCACAAAACGGCGCATCCCGAAGCGACTGTCAGATAACGGCTTGAAGATGATCTGTAAAACATCATCTATGCAACATTTTGACCTAAGAACCACCATTACATGTTATGTAGACCACAAGGAAGTGTTTTCCATTTAGAAAAAAAAAAAAAAATATGACTCCTTAAATGCGCCTTATAATACGGTGCGCCTTTTGTATTAAAATAGACCTGACTACACCCGCTCATCAGCAGTGCGCCTTATAATCTGGTGCGCCCTATGGTCCGGAAAATATGGTACTCCTGTAAACACATTTTGTTGTACTTTAATATATTGTTCTGTCTCTATTATGATGATACCTTTTATCCACCAATATATTCTGCACCATAGTTTACTTGCCAGCAGCTTGAATGGTCTGTCCAGAAAAGTGTGAGTGATTTACAACAATTCATTTAGTATGCACTTTGTCCTTAATTAAACAATACACAGGGAATACAACATCTTCCTTTTCACAGGCTCTCACCTTGTATACGGTGCACAGCCAATGATAGGTCAAACAAACTTTTCTTACCTATTGGTGCTTGTTTTTGTGTAATCTGACTCATGTGAGCATGCAACTGTACCACTTTTTTTGTTATAAGTTAAAATAATAACATTATGAGTTCAAACCTCGGCAGAGTCATACCAAAGACTATACAAATGGGACCCATTACCTCCCTGCTTGGCACTCAGCATCAAGGGTATGGAATTGGGGGTTAAATCACCAAAAATGATTCCCGGGCGCGGCCACTGCTGCTGCTCACTGCTCCCCTCACCTCCCAGGGGGTGATCGAGGGTGATGGGTCAAATGCAGAGAATAATTTTGCCACACCTAGTGTGTGTGTGACAATCATTGGTACTTTAACTTTCACTTTAATTAGTCACCCACCTTTTCTTAAGTGTTATGTATCATTGTAGCGACTATATTTTTTAGATGTTGCACTAATTTGGAACAATTTCCCTCGTGGATCAATAAAGTTTGTCTAAGTCTAATTTCCCCAAGTCAGTTTTGGCCACACACATCCATCTTCTTCTTCACTTTCTTCCTGACACGTCCATTTCTTTTTGTTTCTTTTTTTTATTCCCGCCTATGTTCAGTTCTCCGAGACGCGGCGATGACAGGCTGGCAGTTGCTCTGCGGTTTGCTCCAAACACCAAAAAAGAAGCACCTCCTACTGACTTGTGATTGGTCGGAACGTGCCGAGCTCAAGCACAGGGCTATTTCCGATAGGATTTGCATATCACCACCCGTGCAGGTGAGCACGGGTGGTGATGAGCAGATGAGGGCTGGCGTAGGTGGAGAGCTAATATTTTTTAGCATAGCTCTGTCGAGGTCCCGTAGTTAAGTTAGCTTCAGTGGCGTCGTTAGCAACAGCATTGCTAGGTTTCGCCAGGCTGGACAGCATTAACCGTGTGGTTACAGGTCCAGGTTTGGTTCGGTGTCTCCTGATAGTAGTATTGTTGATCTGCTGTCTATCCTTCCAGTCAGGGGCATGTTTCTTCTGTTTCTATCCGCAGTTAAGCACGATGCTATCACGTTAGCTCCGAAGCTAAAGTGCTTCACCGATGTATTTTCATGGAGATAAAAGTCACTGTGAATGTCCATTTCGCGTTCTCGACTCTCATTTTCAAGAGGATATAGTATCCGAGGTGGTTTAAAATACAAATCCGTGATCCACAATAGAAAAAGGACAAAGTGTGGAATCCAATGAGCCCTTGTACCTAAGTTACAGTCAGAGCGAAAAAAGATACACCCTGGCGTCTTGCACTGCACTCTAATCCTTCACTCTCACTTTCCTCATCCACAAATAATTCAACCTCGCTCAAATTAATGGGGTAATTGTCGCTTTCTCGGTCCGAATCGCTCTCGCTGCTGGTGTAAACAATGTGCATATGTGAGGAGCTCTACAACCTGTGACGTCACACTACTTCTGGTACAGGCAAGGCTTTTTTATCAGCGACCAAAAGTTGCGAACTTTATCGTCGATGTTCTCTACTGAATCATTTCAGCAAAAATATGGCAATATCGCAAAATGATCAAGTATGACACACAGAATGGACCTGCTATCCCTGTTTAAATAACAACATTTCATTTCAGTATGCCTTTAAAGTTTCAACCCAGTTAAGATCATGGAGGGACTGGTGCAAATTGTTCCAGAGTCTGGGAGCTATAGCCTGGAATGCCAAGTCTACACGTGTTTTAAAACGAGTTTTCGGGATTTTAGAAGACCCTGGCCTGAAGACTGGAGGCTGCGCCCTGAAGAGTAGGGGCACAGCAAGTCAGTGATGTACTGAGGGGCCGCATCATGCAACGCACGGAATGCCACGACTAAAATGTTAAACTCAATGCGGAATTTGACTGGAAGCCAATGAGGACTGGATAAAACGGGGGTGATATGGGATGTTCTGGGTGCACCGGTCAAAAGTCTGGTAGCCGCATTTTGTACCGTCTGAAGTCTCTTTAGCGTTGACTTGTTGAAAACGGTGAAAAGAGAATTGCAATAGTCAATGTGAGACGAAATGAACGTGTGAATGAACATTTCCAGATCAAATTTTGTCAACAAATTTCTCACTTTAGAAATATTTCTGAGATGATAAAAACCGTTTTTGGTCAGTTGACCACAGTGACCCTGCAAAGACAACAGTGACCCTCCAAAGACATTGACTGATCAAACACAACCCCAAGGTTTCTGGGGCTGCTTTTAACAGATGCACCCAGAGCACCAAGGGAACACCAATGACTGACAGCATCAAGAGCCAATGAAATCTGGGGTGGCGCACAGGGAGGCACACTACCTTACAGGCAGGTCAAGTGCCCCCCGGTGGTCTCTACTGAAGTACCACCACTGAACGATAGGTTCAGTAGCTTTTTCACTGAAAAACAGACGGAGACAACCCATGCAAGCACAGGGGGATCAACACTTTTTGTACATACCTATACTCTACAGTACTGCAGCATGTTCCACGCGGCTACTGAAAAGCAGGAAATGTCTAAATTATGTTTATTTTTTGTCATCTTTTATTCAGCAGGTTCAAGGGAGCTCAAGGGTATGACATATCCGAGCCTGAGCTTGTATTCAGAAGTGGCACAATTCACAAAAAAACCATGAAGCTTGAAAGAAGGCCAAGTCTAATCTGACCCAAAAATGATATTCCACCCACCATTCTGTTCTGTTATTGGCATCTTGGCCACACAATGCTGTTATTTAGTCTGAATACTACATCCAAAAAGCAACCACATGTTGAAATAGTATTTGTCTGCAGCCCACAGCCATAGATCAACACAATCCTGCCCTCTAACCACCGGAACTGAGAAGTTAGTTTGACCTAATCAGAGAAACAAACAATTAAAAACATGTCCCGTTTTCATGTTAAGTGGAGAGTATAACTTTTTATGCACTTGATTGTTGACTCATGATTCTAATAACACATCTCTGCAGGGCTGAGCCTTTGACGTGAGCGATGTCAAAATGCAACGGCGGGACCAACATAGCAGGACTCGATGGGACCACTTTATTCTAACAGGGCTGAGTGGAGACTAGGGATATAACAATACACGATACAATGATAAACCATGGTAAAAATTCCCACGGTGAGTATTACCGTTTTGAATTCAAATTATTATAAAACTGTGATTGATAATACTGATAAACTAACGGACCTGTGACACTGCTCAATTACAGGAGAAGCTAGCTAAGGAAATAAGGAAGGAGACATTAATGTCTTCCGCCATTAAAAATGGCATTACCCAATCTAAACTTGCACAAACACATTACTGTTTTAGAAACTAAGATATTCAATTGTGCAAACAGAACCTATGGGAGATCGATCGATACTCGAAGCAAGATGACAACAGTTAGAGATGTTCCCTAGTAGAAGTATTTAAGTCCCATCTTAAAACTAATTTGTATACTCTGGCCTTTAAATAGACCCCCCTTTAGACCAGTTGATCTGCCGTCTCTTTTCTGCTCTGCCCCCCTCTCCTTCGTGAGAAGGGGGGCACAGATTCGGTGACCACAGATGCTTTGTTCAAAGTCGGGACCCGGGATGGACCGCTCATCTGTGCATCAGTTGAGGACGTCTCTGCGCTGCTGACTTGTTTCCACCCAAGATGATTTCCAGCTGGTCCCACTATGGACTGGACTCTCACACTATTAACTAGATCCACTCGACGTCCATTGCACCGGTTGCCCAGGGGTGGGGTGGTCCCCACATCTGCGGTCTCCTCCAAGGTTTCTCATTGTAATCCCATTGGGTTGAGTTTTGTCTTGCCCTGATGTGGGATCTAAACCGAGGATGTCGTTGTGGCTTGTGCAGCCCTTTGAGACACCCGTGATGTAGGGCTATATAAATAATCTTTGATTGATTGATTGATTGAAGATAATTTATGTGACGTCCTTAATTGGGGTCTACGTAACATGCAATGGTGGTTCTTTGGTGAACAATGTGCAGAGATTTTGACCTACTTTCAAGACATTGTATTTTCCCTTTTAAAAACTGTTGAATGTAAATTATCTCAGTAAAAATTTGCCCTCGCCCGGCTGCAATGTTTTGAAGTTTTATAGTTTCCATGCTAATACTGTGCACTGTGGACATCGGTGACCGCCCCAAGCCATCAGTTTTGAGTGGCTTTCACCACAACACAAAATTCTAGATTAACTAGCAAGATCAGCGGCTCCGTGGAGGCACAGATGCGGGTGGACGAAAGTGACGAACAAAGCCACACTGAGGTACCGGTCTGGAACTATACACACTGACTAATGTTAAACTTATACCAAGTGTGTAACTTTTTAATGCTAGATCCTGGATGTATACATGTTTTGACAATACCAAGATTTTCTATTCTACATCATGTAAAAAGCTACGCTGCTCAGCCACTTTCAGTTGTAAACAACAGAAGCTAAAGGCTATCAGGTACCCTACGTGCGAAATCGCAAACAAAATAACGGATTATATAACTTGCTTGTCCATTGAGTAGAAACTGTGTTTGACAAATGAAAACTAGTTTTTCGGGAAATGATTCTTTATTTTGCCGGATGAACGTGACTCAGTTGTCTTACATTACAAGACTAAGCTAACTACACAACAAATGGAGCTAAAGTGTTTTTAACACATTTCTAACCTACTGTTGTTACTTACCATTTCATTTGTCTACTCCATTGCCATAAATAGTAGTCACCAAGCCCGCCATTAAAAGTATTTTGGGGGGAAAATCAGTCTGTATCCTGCCGCAGGTTTCTGAAGCAGGACTCTTTGAAGTGCTTTGCACAAACAACAGGAGACTTTTTCCGAGTTTATGTATTGAAGTGAGGCACTTTCTTACTTCAGATGAGGCTAAAAGTTTCTGTAGTGGCTTCCATCCATGTTCTACCGCTTTGTCCCTTTCGGGGTTGCGGCGGGTGCTGGAGCCTATCTCAGCTGCATTCGGGCGGAAGGCGGAGTACACCCTGGATAAGTCGCCACCTCATTGCAGGGCCTATGTAGTAGGGCCTATGTAGTGATTTGTGCTGGTGAGCGTATTTCGTCTTCTGTCACACCAAAGGCATTTTGGTCGTTCGGACTATAAATGCTCGAATATTAAATAAAATGACGGACTCGCGCAAAGACCTTTTGGTAAGCCTCTACCATATATAGAGATATCTGCAGACGTCACGGGTCTGAAAAATGTCCCAGGACTGACAACTTCCAAAGGGACTGTTTGGAGGAAGTAGAAAGGAAGGCAAGATTGTTTAATAAGTATCTCTGCAATTCCTCCAAGGTTTCATTTACATTTTTTAAGACTTATGCAGATCCCAAATACTGCGCTCGCAATTAACACGCAGAGTGTTAAGGTCTGTATCCTGGGGTGACTGCAATGTTCCAAAATAAAGTCTGCCTTCTCCCAATCAGCCTTTTACTACAAAGCCATCTAAGACTGGAAAGGGCTCCCAGACAATCTAAGAAACAACTCAAGTTTACACAGCTTCTCACAGGCAGTCAAAGACTGGCTATAAGACCACCAGTCCTGCTCACATTAACAATGCCAGGCAGGTAGTTGACCATCAGATGATACCGAGGCCTAGAGGGAGCAGTCTGATGGCCACCAGAGCACCGGTCTAATCTTGTAACATTGCAATCTAGTGTACGTATGCAGTACCAATGGGGTATATGGCTATTGGATGATACCCTTATGGGTACCATCTGATGGCTACTGCACTGTATGCTGTGTTATGTGAACTTTGATTAAAAACTGCTGCACTTGATATACTTCTGCACTTTAAATGATGCTGCTAAAATACTGTAACTTGACTGCCCACTGATTTGTAACTCACATACCCTCTATTTATTGTACTTGTATTTGTCACGGTTTGGTTGCGGCTTACTGCGCGGTTCGTTCTCCCGGGGCTTGCAGGTAGGAACATGATTTAATCTTGAAACAAGACTCAAAGAGATACAAAACAGAAAACAACCCGGCGGGACAAGGTGTCGATCGCACTTAAAGCTAAGTACTTAGCATGGGCTAGAAGGCAAGCAAAACTTAGCACTGGAATCATGAACTAGAAAACTTTTTAGCTGTGGCATGAACAAACAAATCTTACGTGACAGTAGCGTGGAGCAAACAAAGAAGCCAGGACGAGTGACCGGCAAAGGTAGGCTTAAATAATGCCTCTTGATTAGAACCAGGTGAGCATCCCGAACACCAGAGGCAGGTGAAAATCATAAGTAGCCATGGTAACAAACTCAGGAGGTGCACAAACAGGAACTAAAGGAGTCCAAAACTAACCGAAAACACAAAACATGATCCGGACCACAGATCATGACAGTATTTTAACTTGCTTATCTATTTTACTATTGTTGTGTATTTTAAAACCTGTGCAATTGTAATTGTTGATGTTAAATGTGCCATAAAAAGACAACGGACGGAAATTAGCATGGTGCTAAATCCGGTGCAGCCATCGTCTTAATGTCAAACAAACAAACAAACATAAGCTGGTACCATCAGGTTTGAAAAGTTAGTTTTGCACAATAGGGCCCCTTTAAGTAGCCAGAAGGATATTACAGTGTTTCCCATAAACTGGCAAGATACCTGTGGCGGTGGGGGCGTGGCTACGGGCGTGGCTATGGGCGTGGTCACCATGACATCATCGAGTAATTTGCATAATGTACTACAATGATATGATTTTCTCTAAAAAGGCTCAAAAAATGTATACTTACTAATTAATAATAACAGTTTTGTTTTAAACGTCCATCCATCCATTTTACAATATAATTACAACACTTTATGTACATTTTTATATACAGATTTGAACAATAAGTTATTCACTGAAATATATTTATTAATTGTGGTTCTTACAAAAAATATATCTTATCAAATATAAAAGCTAAAATGTCTCTCAAAGCTCTGCCCCTTTAATTAGTGCATACTAAACAATTTAACTTTAGCCTACTACTACAACCATATTATTTACCAGCAACATAAAGTGAAACAGAGGCAGAGGTGTCCTGCCACAGTCAGTAACAAATAAACAGAAAACAGTAGTGGTCAAATACAAATAAGGCAACAAGAGAAGTATCCTACACTTTTCTTTTGTAAAGTAAATCTGAACAGCCTATATGGGCATCTACATCAACTATATGATTTGCCTGAGAAGCTGGACAGGACAAAAAAAAAATATATATTTTTAATTTTTTTTATTTGTGGCGGACGTAATTATTTTGTGGCGGGCCGCCACAAATAAATGAATGTGTGGAAAACACTGTATTATTATATAACATATGTCTTCTGCCAAGTAAGTAAATTTTGTGCCAATTTATTTATTGTATTTATTTTTCTGAAATAAAACTTGGGTGTAAGTGTGTCTGAGTACTTTTTGAACACATTCAATAATACCCTGATAATAATAATAACCGTGCAAATGTGTGTGACAGTGGAGAAAAACTTTGTTGACAGACTTAATTTTTGACATGGGGGACGGCGTGGCGAAGGTGGGAGAGTGGCCGTGCCAGCAATCTGAGGGTTACTGGTCCAATCCCCACCTTCTACCATCCTAGTCACGTCCGTTGTGTCCTTGAGCAAGACACTTCACCCTTGCTCCTGATGGGCCTGGTTAGCGCCGTGCATGGCAGCTCCCGCCATGTGTGTGTGAATGGGTGAATGTGGAAAATAGTGTCAAAGCGCTTTGAGTTCCTTAAAAAAGGTAGAAAAACGCTATACAAGTACGACCCATTTACCATTTACCATTTACATCAATAAGACAGCTCCACAAGACATTTATGAGCCTTTGACATGAACGATGAGGGATGACAACAGTGGGGAACAAGGTGGCGAGACACGGAATCGTGGCTAGTGTCCTTGGCTATCTTTGCTGCGATGGTCAAGTTGACAAAAGTTTTTTTGCAGAACAATTTACGACCATGGTTTCAGTACCTGGAAGCCCAGTTCTAACTTGATGAAATATTTCAACGTAGTGGTCGTGCTTTAGTGGGTGTGATAGAAACCTTGACAAAGACCAGAGTAAGGACACTTGGTGAATCCTCCGGGTACCAGAAAGTATAACACTAACTACTATATTGGCTGAAACAAGTTTAAAAGTAACTATATGCCTGTTATTTCATGTTAAGAGTTCGGTTTAGTTTCAGTTTATTTGGAACATGCATACAATACAATGTAATGCATCACATATTTCCAGTTGTTTCATTACAGCACGTCCGAAAAGGAGTAGGAAGAAGCAGATCTTATTTGTAATACTACCCCTTTTCATGCCATAGCAATTGTATCCAATTTCCTTGTTCTCTGTAAGTAAATAATAAATAAATAATATACCATAGTAAGTAAACAAATATTAATTACATAAATAATCTTTATCTCAAAAGAAAAAAAAAAGGGTTTCAAAATCTTTATCATAATCATTGTTTTTTGTACTTTGAAAACACTTGTACTTTGAACAGTCTCTTAAACTGGTGCTTTTTTTGATGTCTTCGGTTAATCCATTCCATAATTGAATTCCACATACTGATATGCTGTTGTACGAGCATACAGATGTTTTAAATTAGATTTTCCTCTAAGGCAGGGGTCACCAACGCGGTGCCCGCGGGCACCAGGTAGCCCGTAAGGACCAGATGAGTAGCCCGCTGGCCTGTTCTAAAAATAGCTCAAATAGCAGCACTTACCAGTGAGCTGCCTCTATTTTTTAAATTTTATTTATTTACTAGCAAACTGGTCTCGCTTTGCTCGACATTTTTAATTCTAAGAGAGACAAAACTCAAATATAATTTGAAAATCCAAGAAAATATTTTAAAGACTTGGTCTTCACTTGTTTAGATAAATTAATTAATTGTTTTACTTTGCTTCTTATAACTTTCAGAAAGACAATTTTAGAGAAAAAATACAACCTTAAAAATGATTTTAGGATTTTTAAACACATATACCTTTTTATCTTTTAAAGTCCTTCCTCTTCTTTCCTGACAATTTAAATCAATGTTCAAGTATTTTTTTATTTTTTTATTGTAAAGAATAATAAATAAATTTTAATTTAATTCTTCATTTTAGCTTCTGTTTTTTCGACGAAGAATATTTGTGAAATATTTCTTCAAACTTTTTATGATTAAAATTCAAAACAATTATTCTGGCAAATCTAGAAAATCTGTAGAATCAAATGTAAATCGTATTTCAAAGTCTTTTGAATTTCTTTTAAAATTTTTGTTCTGGAAAATCTAGAAGAAATAATGATTTGTCTTTGTTAGAAATATAGCTTGGTCCAATTTGTTATATAGTCTAACAAAGTGTAGATTGGATTTTAACCTATTCAAAACATGTCATCAAAATTCTAAAATTAATCTTAATCAGGAAAAATTACTAATGATGTTCCATAAATTCTTTTTTTAATTTTTAAAAAAAGATTTGAATTAGCTATTTTTTCTCTTCTTTTTTTCGGTTGAATTTTGAATTTTAAAGAGTCGAAATTGAAGATAAACTATGTTTCAAAGTATAATTGTCTTTTTTTTTCTTGTTTTCTCCTCTTTTAAACCGTTCAATTAAGTGTAAATATCATTAATTATTAATAATAACATAGAGTCAAAGGTAAATTGAGCAAATTGGCTATTTCTGGCAATTTATTTAAGTGTGTATCAAACTGGTAGCCCTTCGCATTAATCAGTACCCAAAAAGTAGCTCTTGGTTTCAAAAAGGTTGGTGACCCCTGCTCTAAGGTTATATATATTTCTCCTCTTTTGTTGAAAAGAATTGTTGTACATTCTTGTGTAGCAGGTTATAGTTGTGTCTTTGCTCTTCCTCGTTCTGTCTCTGTGCGTGTGTTTCTCTGGCTCCAACTCCAACAACATGTCTCCGGCCGGCTGCTGCTAATAAGGGCGACAGGTGCTTAGATAATAAACCCCAGCTGGGCAATCTACTCACCTGCCGCTGGCTTCGAGGCCGGGTCATACACACCCCAGTCCTGCAGGAGATGCGCTGACCACGCTCTCCTCCACAACGGTAACTATTTTTTAAACTACAAGGAAGTATTTTAAAATATATAAAATGTGACTGACCCCCTTAAAAGCACTAATCCATCTGCTGTTCAAATTATTTTTTTGAAAACATCAGTTGCTGATCTTATTTTATTATTAGCAAGTATCAAGCCAGGCCATTAGTTCTAATGATACTCTCATAAATAAGGCTTTTTTGTTTTGTTATTTTGTTTCTTTGGTCTTCTATTCTACTATTGTCCCTTTCTTCTGAAACGCCTCACTTGGTAACGTTGTCTTCATTTACTATTTAATTTTCTCTTTCTTTGCTAGTGTCCTTTCCCACTCCCTCTGTGCCCGGCAGCAACAGAAGTCTAATTTACTTCTACTACACAGCCTCAACAGAAAAGCTTCTGTTTGCCAACAGCAGCAGTCACATAGCACCATGTCGGGGGTGAAAGAACAACAAGCCTCTATTCAGCATTCTACTCTTCCTCTCAAGCATGTTTGCCGAGCCTTTGCAGCATATAGAGGAGTAAACCCTTGACAAAAGTCACTGTCGTTAAAAGCAATGCTCTGTCTGTCTGTTGCTTGAAAATAGTTACAAAACATATGCAGAAATCCTGAAGCTAACAAACCACTCTGTCTGAGAATAATTAGTAATTTGCAAAAATGATTTGCAAATCATTGTATTCCGTTTATATTTACATCTAACACAATTTCCCAACCCATATGGAAACGGGGTTTGTACATTGAAAGCAATTAAGGGATTCATCTATCACTCATTTGTTTTACGTTATTGTAAAAAATTGACATTATCTGCAGAAATATATGAAGAATAATGCTTGCAGTAGTGCCTATAGCAGACCTGGGCAAATTAAGGCCCGGGGGCCGAATGCGTCCCGTTAAGCTTTTCAATCTGGCCCGCTGGAAATTCCCAAATATTTTTTTTAGATCTTTAATCGAAACTGTAGCTGCCATTATGACGTTTTCAAATGACCGTAAGTTTTGAACTATACAAAGTATTTCAATGGTTGGAATCTGCGCTTTTGCATGATATACTAGTGTGAAAGACTTGCTCTTCCGGGTTCTTCAGACCACCAAGCACGGACATGACAGCTTTGTTCATGGTTCTGAACAATGCTTTATTTTGTAATAAGAGTCTCTTTTGGTGCTTTCCAGCCATAGTCTTTTTACCAAATGAGCACACGAATGGTTTCCCTCCAGTGTGTCGTCTGTCTCGCTCGCACTCCACCACCAACTCCCCTCCCCTTCCCAGCTGCTGCTTTTTAACAGAGCGACAGGTGATTAGATAAGCCGGTCCAGGTGTGCCATCTACGCATCTGTCGCTAATCTCGAAGCCGGTCCTGGCACACCCCGCTTCGCTGCAGGTCCGCAGGCCACGCCCCCCACAACTAGTTACTATGGTAATCTAATTAGTTACCAGTGTTTCCCACACATTCATTTATTTGTGCCGGCCCGCCACAAAATAATTACGTCCGCCACAAATTTAATTTTTTTTAATTTTTTTTAATTTTTTTTCTGTCCAGCTTCTCAGGCAAATCATATAGTTGATGTAGATGCCCATATAGGTTGTTCAGATTTACTTTACAAAAGAGAAGTGTAGGATACTTCTCTTGTTGCCTTATTTGTATTTGACCACTACTGTTTTCTGTTTATTTGCTACTGACTGTGGCAGGACACCTCTGCCTCTGTTTCACTTTATGTTGCTGGTAAAAAATATGGTTGTAGTAGTAGGCTAAAGTTAAATTATTAAGTATGCACTAATTAAAGGGGCAGAGCTTTAAGAGACATTTTAGCTTTTATATTTTATAAGATCAGTGAATAACTTATTGTTCAAATCTGTATATAAATATGTACATAAAGGGTTGTAGTTATATTGTAAAATGGATGGATGGATGGATGGATGGACGTTTAAAACCAAACTGTTATTATTAATTAGTAAGTATACATTTTTTGAGCCTTTTTAGAGAAAATCATATCATTGTAGCAAATTATGCAAATTACCCGATGATGTCATGGTGACCCCGCCCATAGCTACGCCCATAGCCATGCCCCCACTGCCACAGGTATCTTGGCAGTTCATGGGAAACACTGAGTTACTATGGTAATATAATTACTTACCAGGGTAATCTAAGTCACATCAGCTCAGACGAGGCACCCAGCAGTGTGGTATGGGGAGCGTTTCTACAGAGTGTTTCCAGAGCCTGAAAATGCGGGTGTCAGGGAAGTGGAAGGAGATTTTTACAACAAAGTTCTAAAGCTTAGTGATTTATCAAATATATCAGATTGTAGGTGGGTTTTTTTTTTTTACTCTTTGCGTTTATATTTTGTGATGTTTGTTACATTTTTGTTGCATTTCGCTTGATTGTGAAATATGTCGATTGAAAGGGGGTGTGACGTTCATATGTTGTCAATATTCAGTGTTTTATCGTTCATAGTTAATATTGTAAATCCCACATTCTTTATTTTCATGTACATTCTGGGTGTTTCATTCAGTAAAAAAAAAAAAAAATCCCATTCCGTTTTTTAAGGCGGTCTGTCATAACGTTTTTAGCATTAAATCAGACATTATTGTGAGGTTTTGTACTATTGTTCCTAGAAATAGATATACCGGCCCCCAGAGACATTTTATTCTCTAAATGTGGCGCTTGAGTCAAAATAATTACCCAGGCCTGGCCTATAGAGTCTTAAGCCACAACTCAATATTAGTAGTTTTTTCAGCCTTATTTGATTCTCAACTAAGTGACAATCGAGTTTTGCTGTCTGATGAATGTGACCATTGAACTATTGCTAGAACAAAACATCTAATGGTGGTAAAAGACTTTTGCACAGTCCTGTAGACCCCAGTTGATCAAGGCAGGACAAACCCTGGACTGATTACCTGTCAATCATGTGGTTGACATTTAGAGAAAGGCAACTCCATCCATCCATCCATTTTCTACCGCTTGTCCCTTTCGGGGTCGCGGTGGGTGCTGGAGCCTATCTCAGCTGCACACGGGCGGAAGGCGGGGTACACCCTGGACAAGTTGCCACCTCATCGCAGGGCCAACACAGATAGACAGACAACATTCACACACTAGGGCACATTTAGTGTTGCCAATCAACCTATCCCCAGGTGCATGTTTTTGGAGGTGGGAGGAAGCCGGAGTACCCGGAGGGAACCCACGCAGTCACGGGGAGAACATGCAAACTCCACACAGAAAGATCCCCAGCCCGGGATTGAACTCAGGACCTTCGTATTGTGAGGCACATGCACTAACCCCTGTGCCACCGTGCTGGAAAGGCAACTCATCAAAACACATTTACCGTGTTTTTCGGACTATAAGGCGCACTTTAAATCCTTTAATTTTCTCAAAACTCGACAGTGCGCCTAATGTACAGAATCATTTTGGTCGTGCTTACCGACCTCAAAGCTATTTTATTTGGTACATGGTGAAATGTTAAGTGTGACCAGTAGATGGCAGTCACACATGCAAGATACGTGTAGACTGCAATATGATGGCAGTCAAACATAAGAGAAACGTGTACACTGCAAAATGACTCAAGTGAACAACACCAACATTTTATGAGTTCCATTGACAATATAGAACATTAAATACGGCGCTCAAAAATCTATCAAAATGTTTTAGTACGACTTTGGTAAGCTATGAAGACGCTTGATGGATTGGACTGTGCTTCAACATACGAGTATTATTATGGTGTGTGTATAAGGTAAGACATATCTGGCGTTTTTGTTTCGCAATATTATGCAAAAACAACTTTTCTTACCTTCTGGTAGCTGCTGATCTGTATTTGGGATCTGCATTAGTCCTAAAATGTGCACGTTTCCGCCTTTGTAGTCTTATTCTCTTTATCTTCTTGTTATGGGACATTTATCCTCCGCTGTTGCCATTTCTAATATAAAGTAGTGTAAAGTTCTTACTTATATATGTCAGTAAACTCGCCATGAAAGCGCTAAAACATACCGGTGTGGTGAGTTTACATAATTCACCCAAGGAACTTTAGTTATTAGAGAGTTCCGGTAGGACGGTTTTTCACGGGACACATTTTTGGTGTGGTTATTGTACTAGTTAGCCGCGGATGAGGAGATGCTGCTCCGTTATTGATTGAAGTAAAGTCTGGATGTCATTAAAACAGTTAGCTCCATCTTTTGACACTTCTTCCACTCCCGTCCTTGCACGCTACACCGCTACAACAAAGATGACGGGGAGAAGACGCTGCCGAAGGCAAGCCACGAAAATAAGACCGCCCACAAAACAACGCATCCTGAAGCGACTGTCAGAAAGCGGCTTGAAGATGATCTGTAAAACATAATCTATGCAACAATTTCACCAAAGAACCACCATTGCACGTTATGTAGACCACAAGGAAGTGTTTTCAATTAAAAAAAAAATCATAATAATATGACTCCTTTAATGCGCCCTATAATCCGGTGCGCTTTTTGTATGAAAATAGACCTGACTAGACCCGCTCCTCGGCAGTGCGCCCTACGGTCCAGAAAATATGGTACACATTTGGTGTGCAACAAAAAAATCTGCAACAGTGCTAACTCGGGTTGCCAAAAGTATCCATAATTGGATACCACGCTAATACAAACAAGTAAAAAGTACATCGATGCCTGCGTTTTGCAGATTTGGTGTTTCCATATACAAACCCCGTTTCCATATGAGTTGGGAAATTGTGCTAGATGTAAATATAAACGGAATACAATGATTTGCAAATCATTTTCAACCATTATTCAGTTGAATATCCTACAAAGACAACATATTTGATGTTCAAACTGATAAACATTTTTTTTTTTGCAAATAATCATTAACTTTAGAATTTGATGCCAGCAACACGTGACAAAGAAGTTGGGAAAGGTGGCAATAAATACTGATAAAGTTGAGGAATGCTCATCAAACACTTATTTGGAACATCCCACAGGTGAACAGGCAAATTGGGAACAGGTGGGTGCCATGATTGGGTATAAAAGTAGATTCCATGAAATGCTCAGTCATTCACAAACAAGGATGGGGCGAGGGTCACCACTTTGTCAACAAATGCTTGAGCAAATTGTTGAACAGTTTAAGAAAAACCTTTCTCAACCAGCTATTGCAAGGAATTTAGGGATTTCACCATCTACAGTGCGTAATATCATCAAAGGGTTCAGAGAATCTGGAGAAATCACTGCACGTAAGCAGCTAAGCCTGTGACCTTCGATCCCTCAGGCTGTACTGCATCAACAAGCGACATCAGTGTGTAAAGGATATCACCTCATGGGCTCAGGAACACTTCAGAAACCCACTGTCAGTAACTACAGTTGGTCGCTACATCTGTAGGTGCAAGTTAAAACTCTCCTATGCAAGGCGAAAACCGTTTATCAACAACACCCAGAAACGCCGTCGGCTTCGCTGGGCCTGAGCTCATCTAAGATGGACTGATACAAAGTGGAAAAGTGTTCTGTGGTGTGACGAGTCCACATTTAAAATTGTTTTTGAAAACTGTGGACGTCGTGTCCTCCGGACCAAAGAGGAAAAGAACCATCTGGGTTGTTATAGGCGCAAAGTTGAAAAGCCAGCATCTGTGATGGTATGGGGGTGTATTAGTGCCCAAGACATGGGTAACTTACACATCTGTGAAGGCGCTATAAATGCTGAAAGGTACATACAGGTTTTGGAGCAACATATGTTTCCATCCAAGCGACGTTATCATGGACGCCCCTGATTATTTCAGCAAAACAATGCCAAGCCATGTGTTATTACATCAACGTGGCTTCATAGTAAAAGAGTGCGGGTACTAGACTGGCCTGCCTGTAGTCCAGACCTGTCCCCATTGAAAATGTGTGGCGCATTATGAAGCCTAAAATACCACAACGGAGACCCCCGGACTGTTGAACAACTTAAGCTGTACATCAAGCAAGAATGGGAATGAATTCCACCTGAGAAGCTTCAAAAATGTGTCTCCTCAGTTCCCAAACGTTTACTGAGAGTTGTTAAAAGGCCATGTAACACAAACGGGGAGAAAAACGTCTTACTTCGCGCATCGCTCTCAGCACCTGAGTGTGTTTATTCAACCGTAGAATTAACTGAACGCACTGAGCACTCTTTTCAGTCATCCACGATCTTTGTCTCGGTGGGAGGTGTGCAAGACTGCCAGCTTTACACACACAGGAAACACAGACCGAGAGCCTCGGGTCTGGCTTGTCAGAAGTTATGCAAAGCAACAAAGAATAGGAGAAAAAAAAAATATGTTCATAAGCCAAATGTCCCGTTGTGGGAACATTTTAGCTTCATATCCGATGGGCAATATGAGCCCATTAACACGGACGAACAAGCAAGAATGCTGTGAAGAAAAAAAACCGTCCTACCTACCTTTTTTCAACTGGGAAGAAAAATTCACTTTAAGATGTCTGTTATTTATGTAAGTTACATTTTTGCTTACAGAAACTAGTTCATTGTATATTTTTTTGTTTATTAAGGATGTTACTTATCTTTAAGCAATATACTCTCCAAATACAGTACAATCTTAACATGTTTTACAGTAATGAGAAATAAAAGTTTATAGCCTTTTAAATGGCTACTTGCATTATTGTTATATATAATGATTACATTACATTATAAACACTGTGTAGTTTTTATTGATTATTTCTTCAGTTGAAGAGCATTGTGTGGACAAAGTCTGTCTGCATTGCCAAATGTTTTTAAGGTAAATTATTGCCAAGACAAGAATATGTTATTTATTACTGTATTTTTCGGACCATAGGGCGCAGCGGATTAAAAGGCGCACTGCCGCTGGTCAGGTCTATTTTCATACAAAAGGCGCACCAGATTATAAGGTGCATTAAAGGGGTCATATTTTGATTTTTTTGGTAACACTTTTGTATGGGGAACATATGAACCATTAATTAGATGTTTATTAACATGCAAATTAGTAACATATTGGCTGTTAATTAGTCATTATTAAAGGCCTACTGAAACCCACTACTACCGACCTTGCAGTCTGATAGTTTATATATCAATGATGAAATCTTAACATTGCAACACATGCCAATACGGCCGGGTTAACTTATAAAGTGCAATTTTAAATTTCCCGGGAAACTTCCAGTTGAAAACGTCTCGGTATGATGACGTTTGCGCGTGACGTCACGGATTGTAGCAGACATTTTGGAACAGCACGGTGGCCTGCTTAAGTCGTCTGTTTTCATTGCAAAATTCCACAGTATTCTGGACATCTGTGTTGGTGAATCTTTTGCAATTTGTTTAATGAACAATGGAGACAGCAAAGAAGAAAGCTGTAGGTGGGAAGCGGTGTATTAGCGGCTGGCTACAGCAACACAACGCCGTCCGCTGCCGCACCGCTGTCCTCACCGGTGTCTAGGTTGACTTCCTCCGTCTCCGGGCCGCCGACCGCACCGATGATCGTGGTGAAGTCCTCCGTCGCGCCGTCGATCGCAGGAACGCAGGTGAGCACGGGTGGTGATGAGCAGATGAGGGCTGGCGTAGGTGGAGAGCTAATGTTTTTAGCATAGCTCTGTCAAAGTCCCGTAGCTAAGTTAGCTTCAATGGCGTCGTTAGCAACAGCATTGCTAGGCTTCGCCAGGCTGGACAGCATTAACCGTGTGGTTACAGGTCCAGTGTTTGGTTCGGTGTCTCCTGATAGTAGAAGTAATAGTAGTATTGTTGATCTTCGGTCTATCCTTCCAGGCAGGGGCATGTTTCTTCTGTTTCTATCCGCAGTTAAGCCCGATGCTATCACGTTAGCTCCGAAGCTAAAGTGTTCCGCCGATGTATTGTCGAGGAGATAAAAGTATAAAAGTCGCTGTGAATGTTCATTTTGCGTTCTCGACTCTCATTTTCAAGAGGATATAGTATCCGAGGTGGTTTAAAATACAAATCCGTGATCCACAATAGAAAAAGGAGAAAGTGTGGAATCCAATGAGTCCCTGTACCTACGTTACGGTCAGAGCGAAAAAAGATACATTCTGGCGTCCTGCACTGCACTCTAATCCTTCACTCTCACTTTCCTCATCCACAAATCTTTCACCCTCGCTCAAATTAATGGGGTAATTGTCGCTTTCTCAGTCCGAATCGCTCTCGCTACTGGTGGGAATGATTGTAAACAATGTGCAGATGTGAGGCGCTCCACAACCTGTGACGTCACGCTACTTCCGGTACAGGCAAGGCTTTTTTATCAGCGACCAAAAGTTGCAAACTTTATCGTCGATGTTCTCTACTAAATCCTTTCAGCAAAAATATGGCAATATCGCGAAATGATCAAGTATGACACATAGAATGAACCTGCTATCCCCGTTTAAATAAGAAAATTTCATTTCAGTAGGCCTTTAAGTACTTATTAATGCCTTATTCTGCATGGTCTTATTATACAACCAGTAAGCCATTAACTAAGAGTCTTCCCTAACCCTAACCCTACCCCTAACCCTCACCCTGACCCTTACCTTAACCTATGTTAATAAGCAACTAATTAATGGTTCATATGTTCCCCATACTAAAGTGTTACATATTTTTCTTCTAAATACCCATACATAACCATAAGAAGGTAGAGAAAAAGAAGAAGTTCATGACTATGTTGTCGGCACGGACTACATTGGCGGACTCGTGCACGTTTTCGGAATTTATGCAGATCCCAAATACAGATCAGCAGGTACCAGAAGGTAGGAAACGTTGGTTTTGCATGATATGGCGAAACAAAACGGCAGGTAATATGTCTGCTAACAGGTGTCATTTTGCTGTCATTATACACACACCATATTAATACTTGTATATTAAATATGCCGACAATCCATCAAGCGGTGTGGCTTCGTAGCTTACCGAAGTCCTACTAAAAAAAAAAGACACATTTTTGAGCGCCGTGTGTAATGTTCTATATTCTCAATGGAACATTTAAAGTTTTGGTGTTGTTTACTGCCGTCATCTTGCAGTTAACACGTCTCTCATATGTATGACTGCCATCTACTGGTCAAACTTATCATTACACCATGGACCAAATACAATTGCTTCGAGGTCGGTAAGCACAACCAGAATGATGCCGTACAGTAGGCGCACCGGGTTAAAAGGCGCACTGTCGATGTTTGAGAAAGGATTTTAAGTGCGCCTTATTGTCCGAAAAATACGGTAAAGTAACATGTCTTCCGTCACTCGTTATTTTCACAGTGTTATGCATTTATATGTATGAAATATAAACATCCCAAATTTGCTGAACACAACTTATTTAGCAAGGGCTTGACCTGAGAGTTTAAACATGTTTTTATTTTATTATTTTTATCGCGGTATTGAGTAAGTATTGCAAATCGTGGAATTTTTTAGGTATCGACGACGAAATGTTCTGGTATCGTGACACTAGTGCTTAAAGTTTAAGGAATAAGTTTAGAATTAACAAATGAAACAAAGGCAAACAAAATCCTCTCTGCATTATCAAACTCACGATCTAGAGATATATACGGTCTGGACATTTTCTTCCTAAAAACGTATAAAGATAGTCTTACTGCTCCTATGACAACATTGATAAATAAATCAATAACAGAAAACACTTTCCCTACCACGTTGAAAACTGCCACTATCATCCCAATTCATAAAGCAGGAAATAAACAAGACATCAATACTTACAGACCAATTAGCCTTCTCCTCGTTATATCCAAAGCAATAGAAAAAGTGATCGTTGAGCAACTCACAGAACATTTGGACTATGAAGACCTCCTACATCCCATGTAGTTTGGGTTTCGGGCAAATCACTCGACCGAAACTGCATGTTGCCTTCTACTAGAAACAATCAAACAAAACCTTGATATTGGAGGTGTAGTTGGAGCAATATTCTTAAACCTCCGCAAGGCATTTCATACAGTCAGTCACCCCACGTTACTTAAAAAATTAACATCTTTTAAACTGTCGACAGATACTCTGGCCTTTATTATGTCATATCTATCTGGTCGGACCCAATGTGTCCGTATTGATAACACAACATCCAGTTCCACTGCTACTGATATTGGCCTGTCACAAGGCTCTAATATCGGCCCTCTTCTTTTCTCCATGTATATAAACGACCTGCCGTCTGTATGTGAGGATGTAAATATCCAGATGTATGCAGATGACACGGTTATTTATACTTGGTGAAAGGACGCTGAAACGGTTGCCAGAAAACTTACAGCAGCCATGGAGAAGGTGGTAAGATGGCTACATGACTCTTGTCTTACATTAAACATTAAGAAAACTGCAACAATGTATTTTGTAAACAAATATAAAATGTCATCCTTTCCAAATATAACGGTTAATAAGGAAATAATACAAAATGTTAGTGAATATTGTTACCTGGGTGTCATTTAAGAGCCAACACTTGGCTTTAAAAAACATATCAAACAGATGTGCCAGATGTCTTAAATACAACATAAAAACGTTCAAATGTATCAGGAATTCATTAACACTGGAGGCAGCTCAAACTTATTTTAATGCAATGATTATGTCTCGTTTTTATTATTGTATAACATGTTGGTCGCAGGCCAGCAAAATGACACTAATGCCATTGGAAACTTTGCACAAACAATCCCGCAAAATCCTTGACCGAAAACCACAACACCACCATCACTGTTTAGTTCTCCAAAAATATAGATTGTTAAATTTAGCTAACATTCAAAGATTAGCATCACTACGAATGGCCCATCGAATCCTAAATAACACTGCACCAGCGCCACTTAAGCACTTTGTCCAGTTTACATCTGCTGTGACAACTAGAAACACACGAGCCTCCACCAGGGGGCAGTGTAGGGTACCCAGATGTAAAACCTCTTTTGCACATTCAGCCTTTTCATATAAAGCCATAAAGGAATGGAACGACCTCACAACAAACTTGAAAAGTCTAACAGATTACTTCTTCATTCACAATTGAAGTTAAAACGTGGCTTTGGAGCAATCAAAGCTGCTCACACGGTCACTAAGGTGGGCATTATGTTTGACACATCAACCTAATGTGTATTATATTTATCCATGAGAGCATTTTTATTGTAAATTGTGAGGTGTGTGTGTTAAAATCATGGTTGTTTTTACAAATGATGACAGATGTGAACAAAAGCATGTATTGTCTTTGTGTGATGATGTACATGAGGTGTGGTTGTATTGTATATTAAGTATGTGTACATGAAAGGGCATTTTATGACTTTTCTTAATTTAAAAACATGCTATAGTATGTTTTTATTGTCATAATTTTATTGCATGATTTTTGTATCCCTTTAATTTAGGTAGCCAGGGACTGCAGATGGAAATTAGCTATTTAGCTATAATCTGGTACAGAACATATCTGTCTTCAAACTTAATGTTTCTGTGCATTGTCCCTTCAAATAAAGACTAAACATAAACATAAACATACAAATGCAGCTCGGCATGAATAAAATCCATTTGATGGAGAGCAACATTCATTCTGTGTTTTATAGTACGAGGTTTCAAAGAAAGTTTGGATTCAATAGCGTTGTTTTGAATGACTTTCTACATGGTTCAACTGATTGTCGGACTCTGTAAGTGTGGGTGGAGAGTGGGGAAGTGATGAAGATGTATTCAAATAAAATTGCTATTCAGGCACAAAACGTCTAGACTTTTATTTGACTAGGCTACTTTGAAGTATGTGTCCTTGTATAGCGAAACCATTCCTGTCAGAGAATAAATCATTTGGATCCGGCACCAGCACTCGGACTAGATCTATTTAAATCTGTGAGCATGACGTGAAGAAGCCTGCTCGAATGAATAAAACGTCTTCTAAAGGCAATCTGAACCGTCCAGTTTTCATCGATGCAACACATTGAGAATACAGTCGTACCTCAACTTGCAATTTTTGGGGGATCTATGATGGAGCTTGTATCTCAAAACTAGGGATGGGCACCAAAACCCGTTCTGAAAATGGCACCGGTGCCAACCTAAGTGAGAGTCACTACAACAAAAAAAAAGATACACAGTCGTGGTCAAAAGTTTACATACACTTGTAAAGAACATAATGTCATGGCTGTCTTGAGTTTCCAATCATTTCTACAACTCTTATTTTTTTTGTGATAGAGTGATTGGAGCACACACTTGTTGGTCACAAAAAACATTCATGAAGTTTGGTTCTTTTATGAATTTATTATGGGTCTACTGAAAATGTGACCAAATCTGCCGGGTCAAAAGTATACATATGTCACGGCGGGGCTTTTGCAGGTTACTGCGAGGTTTGTTCTCCCGGGATGTAAACGGACTATTCCGGACAAGGTGTGCAGGTAGGAACATACAGTATGTATTAATTTTCTCAAAACTCAAAGTACTACAAAAAACGGAAAACAAGGCGAAGGCACAACGCACTGATCGCACTTGGAGCTAAACTAACACTTAGCATAAACTATAACAAGGAAAACTTACTAGCTGTGGCATGTAAGCGAACACTTGGCATAAACTTGGAATCTGACATGAACCGAACAATGACGCAAGGCCGACTGACTGGCAAAGGCAGGCTTAAATAGTGTCTCCTGATTAGAGCCAGATGAGCGTCCCGAACACCAGCGGCAGGTGGAAATCATATGCAACCATGGCAACCAAAACAAACAAGAGTGCACAAAAAACAGGAACTCATGGAGTTAAACTAACAGAACATAACGAAAACATGATCCGGGTCACGGATCATGACAACATACAGCAATTCATATTTGCTTACATGTCCCTTGGCAAGTTTCACTGCAATAAGGCGCTTTTGGTAGCCATCCACAAGCTTCTGGTTGAATTTTTGACCACTCCTCTTGACAAAATTGGTGCAGTTCAGCTAAATGTGTTGGTTTTCTGACATGGACTTGTTTATTGTTTCAAAGTTATGTCCATCTCTCGCCAGGGTTTCTCTTTAATGCAGTCCTTCTGACTTTCGACAAAAAAAGCATGTTCCTACCTGCACGTCCTGTCCGGAGTGTTCCGTCAGCATCCCAGGGGAACGAAACCCGCAGTAAGCATGGTTATATCAAAAAAACTAACAAAATACCAAATAAGTCAAGGGATAAAAAGAAGGATGGAATTAACTTTTAAAGCAAATGACAAACAAATTTTCTTTGCTTATTCTCAGCCGTCCAGCAACAAATCTGGCATCTCTATCTGGTGTTATTGTAGACTGCACTCGTGTTTAGACTAGGGTTGTACGGTGTGCCGGTATTAGTATAGTACCACAATACTAATACATCATATTCGGTATGATACCGCCTCTGAAAAGTACCGGTCCCGCGCCCCCTGTCGTCGTCGCGTCGTGTCATTGCTGATTTACGAGCAGATGAGCATGTTCGGCAGCGCACAGTCACAGAGTACTTACAAGCAGACAGGGTGTGGACAGAAAAGGGAGAACGGACGCATTTTGGCTAAAAAACTAACGATAAAGGTAAAGTTATAACACTGAAACGCCCACCGGAAGAGGTGCTTTAAGACATGGCTAGCTAGCTAGCGGCTAAAGTCCAGCCCCAGTCTGCAGTGTTTTAGCTACTTCTAAATCACTAATCCTCGCCTCCATGGCGACAAATAAAGTAAGTTTCTTACAAGTATCATCCCCGCAGGACGAGGAATAGCTAAACATGCTTCACTACACACCGTAGCTCACCGGCATCACAATGTAAACAAACGCCATTAGTGGATCTACACCTGACATCCACTATAATGATACCAAGTACAATAGCGTATCTCGTTGATACTACTATTATTACGTCAATATTTTTTGGCATCACAACATCTTTTTTCGTTTTTTAAAAATTCATATTATGTTTATAAACTCAGGATATTAGTCCCTGTACACATGAGGACTTTGAATATGACCAATGTATGATCCTGTAACGACTTGGTATCGGATTGATACCCAAATTTGTGGTATCTGCCAAAACTAATGTAGATTATCAAACAGCAGAAGAATAAGTGATTATTACATTTTAACAGAGGTGTTAATAAGCAGATATTTACAGTAAATGAACAAGTAGATTAATAATTATTTTCTACCACTTGTCCTTAATAATTTTGACAAAATAATAGAATGATAAATGACACAATATGTTACTGCATATGTCAGCAGACTAAATTAGGAGCCTTTGTTTGTTTGCTTACTACTAAAAGACAAGTTGTCTAGTATGTTCACTATTTTATTTAAGGACAACCTTGCAATAAGAAACATTTGTTTAATGTACCGTAAGATTTTTTGTTAAAATCAAGCCAATAATGCCATGTTTTGTGGTCCCCTTTATTTGGAAAAGTACCGAAAAGTATCAAAATAATTTTAGTAGCGGTACCAAAGTATTATATATTATATAATATATATAACACTAGTTTAGAGACTCTACTTATGTCCCCCGATGTAGCGAGCATGAAGTCAGTGCTGCTATTCCAGTTGGACTTTCTCTCCTTAAAAGCCGCCATTGTCCTCTTTTAATGACTGAGACCCTTTATGGTCCCCGGTAGCCCTAAAGGTTAAAAAAAAAAATCAATTTATTTTGTTAAGGTTCAAAAATGAAAAATATCAAAATGGCCCCCGCATGCTTTAATTTTTCCGTGTTCGGCCCTCAGTGGAAAAAGTTTGGACACCCCTGCCTTAAGAGGACACTCTGGTGGAACTGTACCTAGTCAATTCAAAAGGCTACTTCATTCATAACCACACAGAGTAGACCTTTGCTTTGGCTCAACATATAGAAGCCAAGCAATCATTCATCAAATTTCCGCGAGCTAAGCTGCAGACGCTAATAAGAACAATGCCAACATGCGCAACATAATTTTACGTGCGCAGTAAGATTTATAAGTAATAAAGAAATCCAATAACCATGTACAAACCTCTCACTCAGAAAAGTGAGTTGTACCGAGCAGTGGGTGATGATCAATGGTCATGTTGCAGAATGAGTGCAGATTATATACCATGCATTGCTTGTTACTGTATTGTACAAATAGTTCATTGAGGAAAACAATTAATAAAAGAATATCATTACCTTTCTTTTGTTGTTTGGGCTCACGTACAAATAACTGAGTATCGTCTTTGCTCCGACTTTGTCATTCAGTTTTTGGTATGTTGCTCCGTAGTCAGTTGACCTGAAATGTGACCAGAAAAGGTCTAATGAACACTTGATAAATGACTCGTTGCAATTAAAACTCCCCCCCTTGACAATAGAACGTGACATGGATTAGAACACTGATATAATGAAGTCCCTAATGTGTCCAACACCAGTGCAGTGGCCACATTGTTATTGCCTCAGTGGATACTTCCCCTGGTTCATTTGTAATTAGGATTGGGCATAGATGAAAATGTTCTGAATCTCGGACTGTACAAACTTTTAAAAGTCATTTTCTATTATCGATGGTCAGTCTGCCGACCAAGAAATTGCGGTTTCAGAGGCAGCTACAGTAACTGTGTTTCTTTGTTCACTGAGAATGAGCAGACAAATAAATTGCTAAGCTCGTTGTTGAACAGGCTTAAAACAACACAAGAAATAAGAAAACTTTAAGAAGTTAAGATGGAAGTGTGTTACAGCCAGAGATGGGCACTGAATCCAGTACTTTGTTGGCACCGACCGAATCTTGCCGGTCCTACTGTTTCATGTAAGATCCAACGGTGCCATGTTACGGTACCTGGGTTGCGCTTGAGGTCACGTCCAGTTGCAGGCTCAGCCGGTTCTAACTAGGGATGTAGCGATATACAGTATTAATGATGAACATAGTTAAACACCCGATAGTTAATAGTCAGACTCTGGGTCAGTCTGCGTTCTCAGTGAAGGCCTCACATCTGTGGAACTCTTTGCCACTGGAGTTAAAGTCACAGTCGGACATTCAACTTTTCTCAACAAAAGTGAACAAGTGGCTTAAGGAAAATCAGAAGTGTGAGCACTGGAACTGGGTGTAGTGCGGACAAATGGGGCCAATTATTTTCAATGTGTTTTTATTTTTGTACTTGTCTTAATCCTTTTGTTGTGTTTTACACTTTTCTCAACTTGTTTTTAAAAGCCTAACCAGGGACAAGGGTTGCAAATTAGCCTGTGGCTAGAAGTCTTATGTACTTTAAAGGCCTACTGAAATGAAATTGTCTTATTTAAACGGGGATAGCAGATCCATTCTATGTGTCATACTTGATCATTTCGCGATATTGCCATATTTTTGCTGAAAGGATTTAGTAGAGAACATAGACGATAAAGTTTGCAACTTTTGGTCGCTGATAAAAAAAAGCCTTGCCTGTACCGGAAGTAGCGTGACGTCACAGGTTGAAAGGCTCCTCCCATTTCCCCATTGTTTACACCAGCAGCGAGAGCGATTTGGACAGAGAAAGTGACGATTACCCCATTAATTTGAGCGAGGATGAAAGATTTGTGAATGAGGAACGTGAGAGTGAAGGACTAGAGTGCAGTGCAGGACGTATCTTTTTTCGCTCTGACCGTAACTTAGGTACAAGGGCTCATTGGATTCCACACTTCCTCCTTGTTCTATTGTGGATCACGGATTTGTATTTTAAACCACCTTGGTTACTATATCCTCTTGAAAATGAGAGTCGAGAACGCGAAATGGACATTCACCGTGACTTTTATCTCCACGACAATACATCGGTGAAGCACTTTAGCTACGGAGCTAACGTGACAGCATCGTGCTTAAATGCAGATAGAAACAAAAGAAATAAGCCCCTGACTGGAAGGATAGACAGAAGATCAACAATACTACCAAACTTAAACTATCAGACTGCGTGGTCGGTAGTAGTGGGTTTCAGTAGGCCTTTAATAATAATAATAGATTGTATTTGTAAAAAGCACTTTACATTGAGCAATCAACCTCAAAGTGCTACAGTATATTAAAAAAAATATATATATAATACAATTTAAAAAATAAAATAAAAACTAGAACAGCCTAATAGCTAGAACTAGTATGCATACATCTAAAAAAAGGCTTTTTTAAAAATAAGGGTTTTTAAGCCTCTTTTAAAAGCATCCACAGTCTGTGGTGCCCTCGGGTCGTCAGGGAGAGCGTTCCACAGACTGGGAGCGGCGGAGCAGAAAGCTCGGTCTCCCATTGTTCGTAGCTTTGTCCTCGGAGGTTGGAGGAGGTTAGCCTGTCCGGAGCGGAGGTGTCTTGTGGAGGATTTGGGGGTGAGTAGTTCTTTGAGGTAGAGGGGGGCATTACCATGGAGGCACTGGTGGGTTAGTAGGGAGACTTTGAATTAAATCCTGAGCGGAACAGGAATCCAGTGAAGGGATTTGAGAAGTGGTGCGATGTGGTCGTATTCCCGCACTCTCATCAGGATCCTAGCAGCACTATTCTGCAAGTACTGCAGCTTCTTGATGTTCTTGCTGGGGATCCCGACAAGAAGTGAGTTGACATTGGTTGCCTTTGGGTAGCAATGTTTCATTGTACTGTCCCTGCCAAATAAATACATAAATAAATAAATACAATTACCATTTTAAATTAAAATGATCGAAAACAACGTGATTGATAACTGCACATTGATAAACTCTTGAGTCTTGACTGACTGGCGCTACAGCTTGCTATCTTAAATGCAGACATGAAATCAAGAGACATTAACGTCTTTCCCCAATATGAAACGAGTCTTAATGCATATAAACACATTTCCGTCCGAGTGACTAAGCTATCCAATTGAACTTACAAGCTGAGATGTCATGGCCCAGAATGATCGATCTGAGAAATACGAGATGGAGGTGGTTTTAATGGTGCGTATAAAAAAGACCACTGAAAAGAGTAGAACAACTAAAGAGTGCAACGTCCAACCAGAAATAATAAAAACTATATTTTATTTGCAACACACTTTTCTTTTAAATACATTTTAATTTTCTAATCAATATTTAAAACAATACAAGTCAAGCCATCAAAACAGATAACATACTAAGACTAAAACAATATCAGTAAGGCAGAAAAAAAATAGGTAACACTTTAGTATGGGGAACATATTCCCCATTAATTAGTTGCTTATTAAAGTAACACAGACTTATTTTAGAGTTATTTGGACACTAGGGGAACATATAAGGGTTAGGGTTACTAATAAGCAATAATTCTGAGGTTATTGAGGGAAGACTCATAGTTAATGGCTTACTGGTTGTATAATAAGGCCATGCAGAATAAGGCATTTATAAGTACTTAATAATGACTAATTAAGAGCCAATATGTTACTAATTTACATGGTAATAAGCAACTAATTAATGGTGAATATGTGGTCCCCATACTAAAATGTTACCAACAATTATAATAATAGTGTGTGTGTAGAAGTACTTTTTGAGCACTTTTAACAATAGTGTGATTATAATAATGGTGCTAATTGTGGTTACAATAATCGTGATATACAATTTCCATATCGTTACATCCCAAACGCTAACTCTTGGCCATCACTCCAGCAGCACTGAGAGTGTGCCTCTAGGGTGGGTGTAAATTTTGCAATTTTCCAACGCCAACAAAGTAATTGCCTCAGAAATGTAATAACAAAAACGAGATATAACTGGGCACAAGTTATAATACTCAGCTCATTTGTAAATGTTCCAATAAAAAAATTTGATTGTGTTATTAAAAACAATTATTATTTATTAGCACAGACCAAAGTAAGGAAAACTGTTACCGTTGAGTACCGGTATCGATTCCCAGGACTTTGTACGTATCAGTTAAATGTGAAAGGTACAGATCCCTAGTTCCAGCGGTAACAGTGTCTTTTGCTGTTTAGCGACCACTGCCCAGATTGATCTTTTCCCAAAACTGTTTTTTTTTTCTCTGTCATTTTTGTGAATATTTTCAAACTGAGGGAGTAACTCCCTGGACAAAGGAAAACTAAAAAACAACCCACAATGATTTAAATGAGCAAAAAAATGTATGTATTAAAACAAAAGGAGGACCTCGTTCAAATATTGTGTTGACATTGTCATAATGTCAATAGCCCTCATAACTACAAAAAAAAAAGACAGTTAATACATGTGATTAGGATCTGCATAAAACCCTGATCTCTAACATAAACAACAGGGTGTGTGTAAATGTGTTTTTTTTTAATGAGGTTATATACAGTCTGGTGTGCCGTGGGAGATTATTTAATTTCACCTATTTGGGTTAAAAATATTTTTTGCAAACCAGTAATTATAGTCTGCAAATGATGTGTTGTTGTTGTGTGTCGATGCTGTCTAGAGCTCGGCAGAGTAACCGTGTAATACTCTTCCATATCAGTAGGTGGCAGCCGGTAGCTAATTGCTTTGTAGATGTCGGAAACAGCGGGAGGCAGTGTGCAGGTAAAAATGTGTCTAATGCTTAAACCAAAAATAAACAAAAGGTGAGTGCCCCTAAGAAAAGGCATTGAAGCTTAGGGAAGGCTATGCAGAACGAAACTAAAACCGAACTGGTTACAAAGTAAACACAAACAGAATGCTGGACGACAGCAAAGACTTACTGTGGAGCAAAGACACAGTAAGTACATCCGAACATGACATGACAAGCAACAATGTCCCCCCAAAGAAGGATAAACACAACTGAAATTCTCTTAATTGCTAAAACAAAGTAGATGCGGGAAATATCGCTCAAAGGAAGACATGAAATACCAAAAAAAGAGAAAAAGCCACCAAAATAGGAGCGCAAGACAAGAACTAAAACACTGCACACAGGAAAACAGCAAAAAAAACTCAATGATCAGGTCATGACAGTACACCTACTTTGAGACAAGAGCTATATTGATGCATGCTTAGTTATGGTTTAAAGTCGTATCCAACAATTGTGACGAGGACTTTCGTTTTTCAACTGAGTTTTGTTTTTTAATGATTTCTGCTGGTGGTGTGCCTCGGGATTTTTTCAATGAAAAAAATGCGCCTTGGCTCAAAGAAGGTTGAAAAACACTGCTTTACAGTACCTGTATGAAAAGTTGACCACTTCTAGACAATTGCCGCAAAAGTTGCCTCAAAGAGCTTGTGGTGTGATTACAGCCAAGGAGACACACACATAATGCAAAGATCGGTGTATTAAATAATGTATGATAATTATGTATGTATGTACACTACCGTTCAAAAGTTTGGGGTCACATTGAAATGTCCTTATTTTTGAAGGAAAAGCACTGTACTTTTCAATGAAGATAACTTTAAACTAGTCTTAACTTTAAAGAAATACACTCTATACATTGCTAATGTGGTAAATGACTATTCTAGCTGCAAATGTCTGGTTTTTGGTGCAATATCTACATAGGTGTATAGAGGCCCATTTCCAGCAACTATCACTCCAGTGTTCTAATGGTACAATGTGTTTGCTCATTGGCTCAGAAGGCTAATTGATGATTAGAAAACCCTTGTGCAATCATGTTCACACATCTGAAAACAGTTTAGCTCCTTACAGAAGCTACAAAACTGACCTTCCTTTGAGCAGATTGAGTTTCTGGAGCATCACATTTGTGGGGTCAATTAAACGCTCAAAATGGCCAGAAAAAGAGAACTTTCATCTGAAACTCGACAGTCTATTCTTGTTCTTAGAAATGAAGGCTATTCCACAAAATTGTTTGGGTGACCCCAAACTTTTGAACGGTAGTGTATGTATGTATGTATGTATGCATGTGGCTTCAAGAAAAAATAAGATCTTTCAATTTATTAATAATATTGTGATTTCCTCCCTCATTTAAGGCTAAAACAACAACTCTCCATTAGGGTTGTCAAAACTGTCGTAACATACTAATTTCCAGAAGTATTGATATTATACACACACCACACTGCAGAAACTGAAATACAAGTAAGATTATATATCTCAAATAAGGGTGATATTTGCTTATTTTCTGTCTGATGAGATAATTCTTCTCACTAAGCAGATTTTATGTTAGAGTGTTTTACTTGTTTTAAGTGTTTTGGTACTAAATGATCTCAGTAAGATATTACAGCTTGTTGCTGAGATTTGATGACCTATATTGAGTAAAACATGCTTGAAACTAGACTATCAACTGTTGCAAAGCTGTGTCATCAACACTCACAAGTATAAATTCTTATTTCAAGCATGAAAAAAAAAAATCATGACTTTGACACAATTGTGTCTCATAATTAAAACAGATGACAGCCAAATGGACTTTGCCGTTTTATTTTCAACGAAACAAGAGAAAATACGTACTCATATAGTAGTACAGTTGCCACAGTACAGTAAACTGACAGTTAATATTTAAACATTTAACATGTGACATTTCTAGCAATTTTGAACAGAAATAGTTCATGCACATTCAGATAAATTCTTCAAAATTACAATTAAAACAATTTTGGCCGGGGGGCAGGGTTGCATTTATATACAGCCCGGCCCCCGGCCAAAATTGACTGAAAGAGCACGCACTTGGCGCGATGATGTCATGTTGTCGATGGAAAAATGCATTTTTAGACCATATGGTTTGCCTGAGCGGCTAGTAGACCCCGAGAGTAACAAGCGGTCGCCTTGTTGCCTTTCCAATAAGAACAATAAATTAGTTTTTAGTATAAGTTTGCTGGTTTCAAGAAATGTAATGCAGAGGGCATTTCATTATGTCAAGATAATGGCACTAGCATTTACTTCATTTAAGAATATTTTTCAACATATTGAGAAAAAAGGTCTCTTCTTTTTTTCTACCAAGAAAAGTGCACTTGTTATTAGTGAGAATATACTTATTTTAAGGTATTTTTGGGTTCATTGAGGTTAGCTAATATGACTTGTTTTGGAAAGTCTTGACAAGCCGAATTTTCTTGTTCTATTAGTAGATAATTTTGCTTAGTTCTAATAAAATACCCCTAATTGTTGTATTTTTTTTTTCTTGTTTTTGAGCACTGATTTTTTTCAGAGAACACAACCCACAGCAGCAGCATGTGTGCATCTCCCCCTCGCAGCTACGGGACAGAGGTGGTGCAAAAATAACAACAGAACATGCTACAACCAGTATTTAGCGAAAAATGAAAGAAGCCAAAATTCTGTTTGGAGGTGCTCTGCCTCGGAGTCAAACGAACAAGGAAATTCTCGAAAAGAAGTCCAGTAGTACGTCCAATTTGGTGACGCGTCTTAAGAATCGACATATTGGCTTTTACAATGAATTTCGACTGGTTTTTAAAATGGGATTGTCCCCAATAAGAGATGTAACAGTAAATTGTAATGATGATAACTTTGGTAAAACTCCTGATATCTGTTTAATTATTTACTTTTGAATTATTAAATTAAAATAATTGACAAACCGTGATTGATAACTGCACGGTGATAAACTCACGGACTGAGTGGCGCCAGCTCACTAGTTTAAATGCTAACATGAAAACAAGAGACATTAACGTCTTTCCCCATTAGGAAGTGACATGCCCTATTCTAAACTGATATAAATACATTACTGTCTGAGCAACTAAGATATTAAATTGTACACATTGAACCTACAAGCTGTGCGCTCTAAAAACAGAGTGATTGTTCAATACTCAGAAAATCCAGAGACCGATATATTTTTTTACCATGGTTTCAAGGACCGCTGAATATAGTCATATATATGTGTGTATAAATGTATGTACAGTACAGGCCAAAAGTTTGGACACACCTTCTCATTCAATGTGTTTTTCTTTATTTTCATGACTTTTACATTGTAGATTAACACTGAAGGCATCAAAACTATGAATGAACACATGTGGAGTTATGTACAAACCCTGTTTCCATATGATTTGGGAAATTGTGTTAGATGTAAATATAAACGGAATACAATGATTTGCAAATCATTGTCAACCCATATTCAATTGAATGCACTACAAAGACAAGATATTTGATGTTCAAACTCATAAACTTTATTTTTTTTTTGCAAATAATAATTAACTTAGAATTTCATGGCTGCAACACGTGCCAAAGTAGTTGGGAAAGGCCATGTTCACCACTGTGTTACATGGCCTTTCCCTTTAACAACACTCAGTAAACGTTTGGGAACTGAGGAGACACATTTTTGAAGCTTCTCAGGTGGAATTATTTCCCATTCTTGCTTGATGTACAGCTTAAGTTGTTCAACAGTCCGGGGGTCTCCGTTGTGGTATTTTAGGCTTCATAATGCGCCACACATTTTCAATGGGAGACAGGTCTGGACTACAGGCAGGCCAGTCTAGTATCCGCACTCTTTTACTATGAAGCCACGTTGATGTAACACGAGGCTTGGCATTGTCTTGCTGAAATAAGCAGGGGCGTCCATGGTAACGTTGCTTGGATGGCAACATATGTTGCTTCAAAACCTGTATGTACCTTTCAGTATTAATGGCGCCTTCACAGATGTGTAAGTTACCCATGTCTTGGGCACTAATACACCCCCATACCATCACAGATGCTGGCTTTTCAACTTTCCGCCTATAACAATCTGGATGGTTCTTTTCCTCTTTGGTCCAGAGGACACAACGTCCACAGTTTCCAAAAACTATTTGAAATGTGGACTCGTCAGACCACAGAACACTTTTCCACTTTGTATCAGTCCATCTTAGATAAGCTCAGGCCCAGCGAAGCCGATGGCGTTTCTGGGTGTTGTTGATAAACGGTTTTCGCCTTGCATAGGAGAGTTTTAACTTGCACTTACAGATGTAGCGAACAACTGTAGTTACTGTCAGTGGGTTTCTGAAGTGTTCCTGAGCCCATGTGGTGATATCATTTACACACTGATGTTGCTTGTTGATGCAGTACAGCCTGAGGGATCGAAGGTCACGGGCTTAGCTGCTTACGTGCAGTGATTTCTCCAGATTCTCTGAACCCTTTGATGATATTACGGACCATAGATGGTGAAATCCCTAAATTCCTTGCAATAGCTGGTTGTTAAAGGTTTTTCTTAAACTGTTCAACAATTTGCTCAAGCATTTGTTGACAAAGTGGTGACCCTCGCCCCATCCTTGTTTGTGAATGACTGAGCATTTCATGGAATCTACTTTTATATCCAATCATGGCACCCACCTGTTCCCAATTTGCCTGTTCACCTGTGGGATGTTCCAAATAAGTGTTTGATGAGCATTCCTCAACTTTATCAGTATTTATTGTCACCTTTCCCAACTTCTTTGTCACGTGTTGCTGGCATCAAATTCTAAAGTTAATGATTGTTTGCAAAAAAAAAAAAGTTTATCAGTTTGAACATCAAATATGTTGTCTTTGTAACATATTCAACTGAATATGGGTTGAAAATGATTTGCAAATCATTGTATTCCGTTTATATTTACATCTAACACAATTTCCCAACTCATATGGACACGGGGTTTGTACTTAACAAAAACAGGTGAAAAAACTGAAAACATGTTTTATATTCCAGTATCTTCAAAATGTCCACCCTTTGCTCTGATTACTGCTAAGCACACTCTTGGCATTCTCTTGATGGGCTTCAAGAGGTAGTCACCTGAAAGGGTTTTCACTTCACAGGTGTCATAGTTTTGATGCTTTCAGTGACAATCTACAATGTAAATAGTCATGAAAATAAAGAAAACACATTGAAATGAGAAGGCGTGTCCAAACTTTTGGCCTGTACAATATATATATATATATATATATATATATATATATATATATATATATATATATATATATATATATATATATATATATATATATATCCATCAATTTTTTACCGCTTGTCCCTTTTGGGGTCGTGGGGGGTGCTGGAGCCTATCTCCTGCATTCGGGCGGAAGGCTGGGTACACCCTGGACAAGTCGCCATCTCATCGCATGGCCAACACCTATATATACACACCTGTATATATATAATATATATATAACACCTGTATATATATATATATATATATATATATATACACCTAGCCATGTTTCCTCGCAGCCAGCGGGGAAGAGTCAGTTGGCGCCACGGGATAGCCACATCCGTGGAAAATGAGGAGGCGGATATTAGTGGCGGCGGCGTACCAGCAGCCATAACAGTCCACGGCCAGGACCTGGTTATTGCGCGTCAGGCGTCCATTCAACGGCCACTTTCTCGGGCGATGAGGGGGCGGCAGCGTCTGCAGACCCGCTGGAGCGGATTGCGGCAACGTCTGCAGGCCTGGTGGAGCGTATGGTGGCGGGGTCTGCAGGCCCGGCTGGAGTGGATGGCGGCGGAGACTGCGGCAGACCCACTGGAGAAGATGGCGGCGACTGTGGCAGACCCATTGAAGAGGATGGCGCCGACTGCTGCAGACCCATTGGAGTTGCGGGTGAACCCCGCAGCAGACCCACTGGAGTTGCAGGTGGCGCCTGCAGCAGACCCACTGGAGTTGCGGGAGGCAGCGGCCAGGCTGGAAGGAGCACTGGAGGCAGCAGCCAGGCTGGGCTGAGCGCTGGAGGTGGCCGCCTTACTGCATGGGTAGCTGGCAGCGGAGGTCTCACTGGACAAAGGACAGAATGTGGCGGTCTTCGTAGACTTAGCCGTGCCTCCACAGTCATACAGCTACCAGCCCTAGGCCACTCCTCAGGAAGCGGATACCAAACGCTGTCACTGGTTTGACGGCGGAGCGTTTGACCATTAACCGTAGCGGGAGAAGAAGCCCAGGGTGGGTGAGCTCTGGGAAGCCGGGGGGAGAAAAAGTCTGTACAAAGCACGTCACCTTTTGACGCTGACCTGCTCTCCTGCGTGCTCCAGGTGCCGGCGACTCGGGTTCGGCTGGCCCTGATATTCCTGGGCTGAACTGGCTTGCAGCCCAGGACAAGAAAAGTTCTGCCACATTGCGGTTTGGGTTGCCATATTCACCCATAGTCCGTTGTGATGACGCCAACTTCTACCTTCGTCGGCGGCCACATCAATGTCTCTAGTTCCTCAGGGGGCTACCGCTGAGCCTCTGCCTCATTTTCAGCCAAAAAAACCCATCACAAAGTCTTTGTCTGTGAAATCACCTGGTCGGGACATTCTGTCAGGTGGCGCGTCGTGTGAGACGGAAAAGGTTGTTGTAATTTCCAAAATGCAGAAAAAACTATGAGGCAGAGCGCAGGTCAACAGGGATTTAATGCATGAAAAAACTAAACGCGAGAGCTTGGAAGTACTCCAAAAGCATAGGGGAAGCTATTCACGGAAAAAGACTAAGCAGGACAGACTGTAATGGAAACAGAAGCGGAATGTTGGACATAAGCAAAAAACTCACAAAGATTGTGAAGCAGATGGCGTCCACAAAGTGCATCCGTACTTGACCTCAACATGGAGAGAATAATACACAATGTCCCAACCAAGAATGGTGTTTGAAGCTCAACCTAAATCGTCCTAATTAGTAACAGAAAACAGCTGTTGTTGCTGAAGTGCTCCGGAGACAGGTGTAAAGCACCAACTCCAGTCACATTTGAGAATGTAATAAAAATAAAAAATAAAAACATTAATCTTAAATTGTGTACCATGTAGCATTGTCCTTCCATGAAGTACTGTAAGATGCAAACGATGCATCACGATGCAACCACTGTGCATGGCTGCAGTCTATCATCTCTGGTAAGTGCCTGGCCCTGTACTGTATTTTCATAACAAGGCTTCTTGCTTTGGAAATAATCTTTTTGAAAGGTGGCTCATTATCTTCTTCCCTCTCCACGCTGTCAACTAGTCTCTTGCCAGTGTGGTCAGCAGAGTTGCCACAGTTACTTTGGAAAAGTCAATCGATTACTGCTTTTTCCTTTAATAAAGTAATATCGGTAATTAACTGATTACTGTGTACCCACATATGCGGTCCTCTCCAAGGTTTCTCATAGTCATTCACATCGACGTCCCACCGGGATTAGTTTTTCCTTGCCCTTAAGTGGGCTCTGTACCGAGGATGTCGTTGTGGCTTGTGCAGCCCTTTGAGACACTTGTGATTTAGGGCTATAAAAATAAACATTGATTGATTGATTGAAGTATATACGTTTATTTTTTTTTACATTGTAGCCTATGTGAATGGACGTATTTCAATATAGTGGAGACACAAAGCATATGTGTATGTGCTCATCAGCATTCACGTACCCTGCGGTATAACTTTATTCAACAGAAGCCAGATGCTGTCATAAAGTCAGAAGACAGCTGTAGATATCGTGAGCCAGCTGTGTTTCCTTAATCTACTCACAAATGTGTCAAGTAAAGCCACTTCAATATGTTTGTCACCATATGTAGTTTAAAGTAGAAACAGGGATATATTTATTTGCTACATATTCTATTCTATTCAAATGAAACATCAAGTGGGCTAAGTTTATATAAACATTCCATTGGAATTCGAAATGACAATGTCCCCAATACAGGGTTCGTACACCTTTTCCATGGCCAAATTCAAGCACTTTTTAAAGACTTTCAAGATCAATTTTCCAGTTTTTCCAGTACCCTTCAAAAGGTGAATACCAGTGTGAGTCAATCCATAGCCTTGTTGTTTGAGGTCACCAAATGCTGTCTGTAGGAAAAAAATGGAAAATCTGCTAAAACCTAAGCCTAACATTGGACCAGCAGTTATCATTAACTGAATGGGGCATAGAAAATGAAGCAGTGCGACTATTCAATGTCATTGGTGTTTGCAAATGTGTCTCCATTTGTGTTGTTTTTCAAATGTATTGATATTTTTCTTACTTACAGGGCTCATTGACATGGAACAACTCAGGTTGATTCACACCGTATTTGTGCTTGTACAAACCCCGTTTCCATATGAGTTGGGAAATTGTGTTAGATGTAAATATAAACGGAATACAATGATTTGCAAATCCTTTTCAACCCATATTCAATTGAATGCACTACAAAGACAACATATTTGATGTTCGAACTCATAAACTTATTTTTTTTTTTTGCAAATAATAATTAACTTAGAATGTCATGGCTGCAACACGTGCCAAAGTAGTTGGGAAAGGGCATGTTCACCACTGTGTTACATGGCCTTTCCTTTTAACAACACTCAGTAAACGTTTGGGAACTTGCTTGATGTACAGCTTAAGTTGTTCAACAGTCCGGGGGTCTCCGTTGTGGTATTTTACGCTTCATAATGCGTCACACATTTTCAATGGGAGACAGGTCTGGACTACAGGCCACGTTGATGTAACACGTGGCTTGGCATTGTCTTGCTGACATAAGCAGGGGCGTCCATGGTAACGTTGCTTGGATGGCAACATATGTTGGTACATACATATGTTGTATGTACCTTTCAGCATTAATGGCGCCTTCACAGATGTGTAAGTTAACCATGCCTTGGACACTAATACACCCCCATACCGTCACAGATGCTGGCTTTTCAATTTTGCGCAAAAACAATCCGGATGGTTCTTTTCCTCTTTGGACCGGAGGACACGACGTCCACAATTTCCAAAAACAATTTGAAATGTGGACTCGTCAGACCACAGAACACTTTTCCACTTTGTATCAGTCCATCTTATTTTTTATTTTTATTTTTATTTTTTTTATTTTTATTTTTTTATTATATTTATTTTTTATCAGTCCATCTTAGATGAGCTCAGGCCCAGCGAAGCCGACGGCATTTCTGGGTGTTGTTGATAAACGGTCTTTGCATTGCATAGGAGAGTTTTAACTTGCACTTACAGATGTAGCGACCAACTGTAGTTACTGACAGTGGGTTTCTGAAGTGTTCCTGAGCCCATGTGGTGATATCCTTTACACACTGATGTCGCTTGTTGATGCAGTACAGCTTGAGGGATTAATGGTCACGGGCTTAGCTGCTTACATGCAGTGATTTCTCCAGATTCTCTGAACCCTTGTTTGTGAATGACTGAGCATTTCATGGAATCTACTTTTATACGCAATCATGGCACCCACCTGTTCCCAATTTGCCTGTTCACCTGTGGGATGTTCCAAATAAGTGTTTGATGAGCATTCCTCAACTTTATCAGTATTTATTTCCACCTTTCCCAACTTTTTTGTTACGTGTTGCTGGCATCAAATTCTAAAGTTAATGATTATTTGCAAAAAAAAAATTGTTTTATCAGTTTGAACATCAAATATGTTTTCTTTGTAGCATATTCAACTGAATATGGGTTGAAAATGATTTGCAAATCATTGTATTCCGTTTATATTTACATCTAGCACAATTTCCCAACTCATATGGAAACGGGGTTTGTAAACTGCATAATGTGATATAAATACACACACCCTCAAAATGTCAATTTCACTCATTTATTAACAAAACTGTTCCACATTAATATAAGGATAATATATTAAAGGAAAATATGTTGTTTGTTCCACAACACTTTTCATTAAGCATATCTAGCCTTATAACTGTGGCTATGATAATAAATCGATTTCTTAGTTGAGGGAAGTTCTTAACATTATAATTTATCATTGATAAATTGTGTTATATGTTTTTTTATGTTGCACGATTGCACCGAAAAAAATTCCTAGTTTGTGAACCCGTTCTCAAACAATGGCAATAAAACTATTCTGATTCTGATTCTGATTCTGATAAACGCTCGCTTTTTTTCCTTTCAAAGCTCGTAATAATTGTCCGTAATTAGAATCAGAATAGTTTTTATTGCCATTGTTTGAGAACGGGTTCACAAACTAGGAATTTTTCTTGGTGCAATTGTGCAACATAAAGCACATATAACAGAATAGGTAATAAAATGAGCTGTAACTGAGCTATCAGATCTTGTTATTGTCCATCTGCCTGATGGCCGAGGGGAAAAAACTGTTCAGGTGGCGGGAGGTGTGGGTCTGGATGGACCGTAGTCTCCTGCCTGAGGGGAGAGGGGAGAATAGTTTGTGTCCAGGGTGAGAAAGTCAGCTGTGATCCGATCCACACGCCTCCTGGTCCTGGAGGAGAACAGGTCCTGGAGGGATAGGAGCTTACAGCCAATAACCTTCTCAGCAGCACGTACCATGCGCTGCAGTCAATGCTTATCCCCGACTGTGGCGCCGGGGAACCACTTGGTGATGGAGGAGGTGAGGATGGACTCGATGACGGCTGAGTAAAACTGCACCAGCATCTCGGTCGGTACCTTAAGTTTCTTAAGCTGCCGCAGGAAGTACATCCTCTGCTGGGCCTTCTTGATGATGGAGCTGATGGGTGATGTGGGTGCCCAAGAAACGGAAGGAGTCCACAATGGAGACGGACGGGGGTGGGAGAGTCAATCAGGGTGAGGGGGGATGGTGGGGCTGTGACTTTCCTGAAGTCCATGATCATCTCCACTGTTTTCTGGGCGTTCAGCTCCAGGTTGTTGAGGCTTCACCAGGACGCCAGCTGGTCCACCTCTTTCCTGTAGGCGGACTCGTCGCCATCCGAGATGAGCCCGATGAGGGTAGTGTCGTCCGCAAACTTGAGCAGCTTTTTACGGACAGGTGACTGGAGGTGCAGCAGTTTGTATACAGGGAGAAGAGCCAGGGGGAGAGTACACAGCCCTGAGGAGTACCAGTGTCCGTGGTTCGACTGTCCGAGACAAATTAACATGTAATCTAGCGATGATCTCACAGTTTAGGTCTAGCGTGTACCAAAAGGTTAGAAATCAAAACCTTAGCTAACGTTAGTTAACTTGTAGGGCTAGTAATCTCTGTGGCTCTGGCATGACAACAACCTAATGTAAGGGCTCGTGCAAAGCCAACAGATCAAGCGTGTAGCTTTTCATTTTTAAGGAAACTTATTTTATTTTTTTCCATTTTGTAATTAGCCTATTGAGTCAGACTGCCGAGAAATACGATGAACATTTTCAAGCATTTCCAAGCACTTCACCCAAAATTCAAGCATTTTTCAAACCTTGAAAACACAAACACTGTATCGATCTGTTGTGGTGAAGAAGGAGTTGAGCCGGAAGGCAAAGCTCTCAATTTACCGGTCGATATACGTTCCCATCCTCACCTATGGTCATTAGCTTTGGGTTATGACCGAAAGGACAAGATCACGGGTACAAGCGGCCGAAATGAGTTTCCTCCGCCGGGTGCCGGGGCTCTCCCTTAGAGATAGGGTGAGAAGCTCTGCCATCCGGGAGGAGCTCAAAGTAAAGCCGCTACTCCTCCACATCGAGAGGAGCCAGTTGAGGTGGTTCGGGCATCTGGTCAGGATGCCACCCGAACGCCTTCCTAGGGAGGTGTTTAGGGCATGTCCGACCGGTAAGAGGCCACGGGGAAGACCCAGGACACATTGGGAAGACTATGTCTCCCGGCTGGCCTGGGAACGCCTCGGGATCCCTCGGGAAGAGCTGGGCGAAGTGGCTGGGGAGAGGGAAGTCTGGGCTTCCCTGCTTAGGCTGCTGCCCCCGCGACCCGACCTCGGATAAGCGGAAGAAGATGGATGGATGGATGGATGAAAACACAAAATTAAAATCCAAGCATTTTCAAGGTTTTTAAGCACCCGTACGAATCCTGTTAATAGGCAAAAACATATTCATAATGCAGCAAATACACCATACATTTACTTGACTGACTTCATAAACAGCAAACATTTCGATGAACTTTTATTGAAATTGATGTTGAATCCGAAATAAAGCCCTCGTTTGGAAGGATCTGGGTCTTTAGAGAGCTTCCAGCGTAAAAAAAAAAAAAAAATGCAGAGATGCATGCAATGCTTATGAATTTACTATCCCTAAGGATTTATAACCGCCTGGGTTCCTTGGTGAGGATTCCATTTCCTCAGGGTTAGACGTCCCAGATGAGTCCACTGTCATTCATCAGAAGTAAAACCATTCTCGCGTTGGACCAAAGGACAGTGAGATTATTGATCTGTTCCTCAGAGGCTTCTGTCGTGGAACCATTTGAATCACAGACGAGTGACTTATTATCAGTGTGCCTTCAACTTTCACCATAGACCGATAAAAAGGTGCGACCTCATCAGATTTACAAATGATGGAAGCTGCAATAAATGCTAAATGATAGTCCCAAAGCCACGATGATTTCGATTGAAAGTCATCCTCCTTGGTAGTTGCTGTATTTAGTGAATATATCTGTGGGGTTGAAGTGTTACACTTTAAAATATGGGAATTTCTGGTCGTGGAACTGTGGACCAGCTCTATACTCGCGGCAGGGTCCTTGAGGGTGAATGGGAGTATGCCCAACCAGTCTTGTGGACTTGGAGAAGGCATTCGACCGTGTCTCTTGGGAAGTCCTGTGGGGAGTGCTCAGAGAGTATGGGGTATCGGACTGTCTGATTGTGGCGGTCCGCTCCCTGTACGATCAGTGTCAGAGCTTGGTCGGCATTGCTGGCAGTAAGTCGGACAGATTTCCAGTGAGGGTTGGACTCTGCCAAGGCTGCCCTTTGTCACCGATTCTGTCATAACTTTTATGGACATAAATTCTAGGCGTAGTCAGGGCGTTGAGGGGATCCAATTCTAGTAGGTCTCAGTCCTGACACATTAGTGGACATTTCAAGGATTTTGTGCAATCCAAGTCAACATTTTCACCTGTGTTCTGCTCATTTGTCAACTATTTATTTTGCAACTGTCTATTTTGGCGATGAATTATGACGCTCATCGCTATTTGATGACGTATTGGTCGGATGAACGCGACCTGAGCGTTCAGACTGCAGTCGCATCGGCTACATATACGATATGCTTGGGTCGATTTGGAAAAATTCGAAGTTGCACTTTTCACATTGACATGGAAAAATCTGATACTGGTCATATATTGGCCCAAACAATGGGAATTGACATGCAGTGTGAACAAGGCCTTGAATTGGTCAGGGCTAGTTTAAATTCTTCCGCCAAAGCTCTAACAATTAATACTCTAACAAACTTACTGTCAATAAACACGAGTCTGATCGGTCTAAATGGTGTGCCATTTCATGTCTCTTGTGTGCTGTTATGAGAAAAAAATAATCCTTAAATCCTAAGAGAACACTACCTGTAGGTTCAATGTACATAATTGGATATCTTAGTTGTTCAGACAGAAATATGTTTATACAAGTTTATGTGGTGGTATGACATAGTGTTGTAACGATACCAATATTTTGGTACCGGTACTAAAATTATTTCAATACCTTTCGGTACTTTTTTAAATAAAGGGGACCACAAACAAATTGCATTATTGGCTTTATTTTGACAAATAATCTTAGGGTACATTAAACATATGTTTCTTATTGCAGTTAAGTCCTCAAATAAAATAGTGAAAATACAAGACAACTTGTCTTTTAGTAGTACGTAAACAAACAAAGGCTCCTAATTTAGTCTGCTGACGTATGCAGTAACATATTGTGTCATTTATCATTGTATTATTTTGTCAACATTATCAAGGACAAGTGGTAGAAAATTAATTATTAATCTACGTGTTCATTTACTGTTAATATCTGCATACTTTCTCTTTTAACATGTTCTATCTTCTGTTCAAATGTAATAATTACTTATTCTTCTGTTGTTTGATACTTTACATTAGTTTTGGATGATACCACAAATTTGGGTATCAATATGATACCAAATGGTTACAGGATCATACATTGGTCATATTCAAAGTCCTCATGTGTCCAGGGACATATTTCCTGAGTTTATAAACATAATATCATTTTTTTAAACAAAAGAAGATGTTGTGATGCCAAAACATATCGACGTAATCATAGTAATTACGACTAGATACGTGCATGTACTTGATATCATTACAGTGGATGTTAGGTGTAGATCCACCCATGGCATTTGTTTACATTTTGATGCTGGTGAGCTACAGTGTGTAGTGAAGCATGTTTAGCTATTCCTCGTCCTGCAGGGATGATACTTGTAATAAACATATCTTATTTGTCGCCGTGGAGGCGAGGATTAGCGATTTAGAAGTAGCTAAAACACTGCAAACGGCGGATGGACGTTAAACGCTAGCTAGCTAGCCATGTCGTAAAACACCTCTTCCTGAGGCGATATAGTACCAAAAATGATTCATTAGTATCGCGGTACTATACTAATACCGGTATACCGTCCAACCCTAGTATGACATTTGTAATATGGAAGAACGTTATTGTGTCTTCAGCTCATGTTAGCATCTAAAATAGCCAGCAATTAGCATGATGGTTGCCACCTAGAAATTAGCAGCACTAGCTGAGCAGTAGCTGCTAGCTAGCCATTAGTGCACCAGCTTTTTTCTCCAGTAAACGAGCTGTATCACCAATCCGGGGGTTTATCGAATTGCGCTTATCGATCACGATTTTGCTGTAATTTCAATTTAAACCGATATTACTAACTGTTGGTAGTTTTACCACCATTTATCATTAATACCGTTAATTGTTACATCCTTAGTCTGTGCTAATATTCCGAATTTTGGGCGAGAGCAAAGTTTTGCACATGCTAAAATGATCAGCCATTTTAGTATGTAAGTACTTTGAGTGACACAAACAGTGTAGTCGTAGGGACTATTCCATATCACTCTGGTAGGTATGAATCCGATTTCAAAATGTGTTTTTTGAAAAGGATTTGCAAATCCTTTGAGAAGCCATCCTTCTCCATGGCGACAAATAAGACTAATGAATATGATTCATTAGTATTGCGGTACTATACTAATAACGGTATACCGTACAACCGTTATGCAGCCTAATTTTTACAGTGATAATGAACGTGACAAATTTGGTCACAATAACCGTGATATGAAGTGGTAATATCGTTGCATCCCTAGTCCAGACACAACATAATTGATGCTCAGCCTGGTGCTTTAGTATTGCAGATCACTAAAATTGTATATTGGTAATGGATAATTGGTAAAGGCTGAGATTAAAATAAAGACAAAGGTTGTCTGAATAAACCTCTGTTTTCCTACATCTCTAATTTAGTCTCCAGATTCAACAAACAGTGAACCTACAGTAGTTTCTACAATTAGTTGGTCATAGGGATGTCGATAAATGCGTTAAAATGTAATATCGGAAATTATCGGTATCGTTTTTTTAATTATCGGTATCGTTTTTTTTTTGTTTTTTTTTAATTAAATCAACATAAAAAACACAAGATACACTTACAATTAATGCACCAACCCAAAAAACCTCCCTCCTCATTTACACAAAAGGGTTGTTTATTTCTGTTATTAATATTCTGGTTCCTACATTATATATCAATATATATCAATACAGTCTGCAAGGGATACAGTCCGTAAGCACACATGATTGTGCGTGCTGCTGGTCCACTAATAGTACTAACCTTTAACAGTTAATGTTACTCATTTTCATTAATTACTAGTTTCTATGTAACTGTTTTTATATTGTTTTACTTTATTTTTTTATTCAAGAAAATGTTTTTAATGTATTTATCTTATTTTATTTTATAATTTTTTTTTTTAAAGTACCTTATCTTCACCATACCTGTTTGTCCAAATTAGACATAATAATGTGTTAATTCCACGACTGTATATATCGGTTGATATCGGTATCGGTTGATATCGGTATCGGTAATTAAAGAGTTGGACAATATCGGAATATCGGATATCGGCAAAAAGCCATTATCGGACATCCCTAGTTGGTCATAATTAATTTGTTGCTGTGGTTTGCTAATAATGTAAAAAAGTAAAAATATTAAGGACAAACAAGAAAGAATAACGCAAGATATTTGCCAAAGCCTACATTTGGCTTTAGTTTGAGGATTTTCAAGCTTTCAAGCTGTTACTTCATGCTGCTAATGGACTCATACCAGGCAAAAACCTTTCAATTTCAAACTATCCCTGACAGGTGTTGGATTTCCAAAGCGCCTTCTCTCCGTTGCTTTGCTACGACTCACCGGTAAATCTATTCTCTCACAAATAACACAATTAAATCGTTGTGGGGGGGGCGTGGCCTGCGGGCCTGCGGAGAAGCGGGGCGTGTCAGGACCGGCCTCGAGATTAGCGGCAGGTGCGTAGATGACACAGCTGTGAGTGTTTGTCTGATCACCTGTCGCTCTGTTAAAGGCAGCAGTCGGGAAGGAGAGGGGTTGTTGTTGGTGGATGGCAGAGCATGCAGCGAGAGACAGAGAAACCATTTGAGTGCTCGTGTGGGGGAAGAGCGAGCACGAGCGTGAGCCAAAGCGAGCAAGTAAATTGGACATGGCTGGAAAGGACAAGAAAGACAGTTTATTGAAAAATAAAACCTTGTTCGAAACACTGAACGCTGCTGTCATGTCCGTGGTTGGTGGTCAGAAGAACCCGGTGAAACCAGACTTTCACAATTGTTTATCTGCATAGACCTTTCATCGTTTCAAAAACCATCAGATTAGTTCGTCTTGCATTGTCTAGCACGGGGGTCGGCAACCCGCGGCTCTAGACTTTAGCGCCGCCCTAGTGGCTCTCTGGAGCTTTTTCAAAAATGTATGAAAAATGGAAAAAGATGAGGGGAAACAAATATATTTTTTGTTTTAGTATGGTTTCTGTAGGAGGACAAACATGACACAAACCTCCCTAATTGTTATAAAGCACACTGTTTATATTAAATATGCTTCACTGATTCGAGTATTTGGCGAGCGCCGTTTTGTCCTACTAATTTTGGCGGTCCTTGAACTCACCTTAGTTTGTTTACATGTAAAACTTTCTCCGACTTTCTGGGACGTGTTTTATGCCACTTTCTTTTTCTGTCTCATCTTGTCCACCAAACTTTTAACGTTGTGCGTGAATGCACAAAGGTGAGTTTTGTTGATGTTATTGACTTGTGTGGAGTGCTAATCAGACATATTTGGTCACTGCATGACTGCAAGCTAATCAATGCTAACATGCTATTTAGGCTAGCTGTATGTACATATTGCATCATTATACCTCACTTGTAGGTATATTTGAGCTCATTTAGTTTCCTTTAAGTCCTCTTAATTCAATTTATATCTCATGACACACTATCTGTATGTAATATGGCTTTTAATTTGTTGCGGCTCCAGACAGATTTGTTTTTGTATTTTTGGTCCAATATGGCTCTTTCAACATTTTGGGTTGCCGACCCCTGGTTTAGCAGCATGTTTACTTTTGCAAAAAAGGACAGCTAGTTAACATCTAAATATCCTCCAAAAAGCATGCAAGGTTGGTCTTTTATTCTATTTGTGTTAGTTCATTTTCAAAAGGTAAACACGGTAGGCTACAGGCTACGAGAAACTAGCAACTACACAACAGCTAAGCACACAATAGAGCAATAACACGTAATAGTATTGCTGTGTAAAATGGATGGGTAACATTGCCTCTTGAAGACTTCCAAGAATCACTTTTTTTTATATCATGAGCTATGTGGTATGATATCCTTACCTCCATAGTGAGCTCTCAGTGACACTGTTGAGGTTGAAGTCATGTAATTTGGTCAGCATCAAAATCACCTGCAAGACAAGAGAGATGTTTCAATCAGTAAAATGTCCCCAATAAAGGCAAGATGCACATTTACGTTCCGATGTTTTTATTTTGGACGAATCATGTACACACCCCGAAACCAGGTGAAGTTGGCATGTTGTGTAAATCGTAAATAAAAACAGAATACAATGATTTGCAAATCCTTTTCAACCTATATTCAATTGAATAGACTGCAAAGACAAGACACTTAAAATTCGATCTGGAAAACTTTGTTCATTTTTGCAAATATTAGCTCATTTGGAATTTGATGCCTGCAACATGTTTCAAAAAAGCTGGCACAAGTGGCAAAAAAGACTGAGAAAGTTGAAGAATGCTCATCCAAGACTTATTTGGAACATCCCACAGGTGAACAGGCTAATTGGGAACAGGCGGGTGCCATGATTGGGTATAAAAGCAGCTTCCATGAAATGCTCAGTCGTTCACAAGCAAGGATGGTGAACAAATGCGTGAGCAAATCGTCCAACAGTTTAAGAACAACATTTCTCAACGAGCTACTGCAGGGAATTTAGGGACTTCACCATCTATGGTCCGTAATATCATAAAAAGGTTGAGAGAATCTGAATAAATCACTGCACGTAACATTGAATGCCCGTTACCTTGGATCCCTCAGGCGGTACTGCATCAAAAAGCGACATCAGTGTGTAAAGGATATCACCACATGGGCTCAGGAACACTTCAGAAAAACACTGTGAGTAACTACAGTTTGTTGTTGCATCTGTAAGTGCAAGTTCAAACGTATACTATGCAAGGCCAAAGCCATTTATCAACAACACCCAGAAACGCCGCCGGCTTCGCTGGGCCCGAGCTCATCTACGATGGACTGATGCAAAGTGGAAAAGTGTTCTGTGGTCCGACGAGTCCCCATTCCAAACTGTTTTTGGAAACTGTGGACATCGTGTCCTCCGGAACAAAGAGACAAATAATTGTTTGTTTGTCATAGGTGCAAAGTTCAAAAGCCAGCATGTGTGATGGTATGGGGGTGTATTAGTGCCCAAGACATGGGTAACATACACATCTGTGAAGGCACCATTAATGCTGAAAGGTACATACAGGTTTTGGAGCAACATATGTTGCCATCCAAGCATTGTTATCATGGACGCCCCTGCTTATTTCAGCAAGACAATGCCAAGCCACATGTTACATCAACGTGGCTTCATAGTAAACGAGTGTGGGTACTAGACTGGCCTGCCTGTAGTCCAGACCTGTCTCCCATTGAAAATGTGTGGTGTAATATGAAGCCTAAAATACCACAACGGAGACCCCCGGACTGTTGAACAACTTAAGCTGTACATCAAGCAAGAATGGGAAAGAATTCCACCTGTACAGTACAAAGAGTACAGTCCAGACGTCTCTCCTCAATTGAGCCAAATTTAATTGTGTCTCTATTTAATTCCTTGCTTATTGTCTTGTTTAATAGATGTCATCAGTGTTTGAACCTGACACATGGTTTGACAAAAACAGGCTTTTTTTTTTTTTTATCTTAATAAAACTAAAAATCATGCTATTTGGTAACAGTAAAAGAGAAAGTCAGGGACAAATACAAATAGACGGAGTACACATTGAAAGGGTGAAATGAATCAACATTTTGGGTGTAATAACATGATAGAATGAACTGTAAATATAATTTACATATATACAATATAAGGTGGCAAGAAATATGTCAATAATGAATAAAGCTAAATATGTTCCGGACCAAAAATCACTCCAGATTATCTACTGCTCACTATTGTTACCATATCTGAGTTATTGTGTAGAAATATAGGAAAATAACTACAAAAGTAACCGTGTTACAAACGAGGTCAGTTAGAATAATGCATAACATTGGATATACAGAACATTTAAAGGCCTACTGAAATTATTATTTTTTTAATTCAAACGGGAATAGCAGATCCATTCTATGTGTCATACTTGATCATTTCGCGATATTGCCATAGTTTTGCTGAAAGGATTTAGTAGAGAACAACGACGATAAAGTTTGCAACTTTTGGTCGCTGATAAAAAAAAACCTTGCCTGTACCGGAAGTAGCGTGACATCACAGGAGGTAGTATTCCTCACAATTCCCCATTGTTTACAATGGAGCGAGAGAGATTCGGACCGAGAAAGCGACGATTACCCCATTAATTTGAGCGAGGATGAAAGATTCGTGGATGAGGAACGTTAGAGTGAAGAACTAGAGAGGCAGTGCAGGGTGTATCTTTTTTCGCTCTGACCGTAACTTAGGTAAAAGGGCTCATTGGATTCCACGCTTTCTCCTTTTTCTATTGTGGATCACGGATTTGTATTTTAAACCACCTCGGATACTATATCCTCTTGAAAATGAGAGTCGAGAACGTGAAATGGACATTCACAGTGACTTTTATCTCCACGACAATACATCAGCGAAGCTCTTTAGCTACTGAGCTAACGTGATAGCATCTGGCTCCAATGCAGATAGAAACAAAATACATAAATCCCTGACTGGAAGGATAGACAGAAGATCAACAATACTATTAAACCATGGACATGTAACTACACGGTTAATAATTCTCAGCCTGGCAAAGCTTAACAATGCTGTTGCTAACGACGCTGAAGCTAACTTAGCAACTTAGCAACCGGACCTCACAGAGCTATGATAAAAACATTAGCGCTCCACCTACGCCAGCCAGTCCTCATCTGCTCATCAACACCCGTGCTCACCTGCGTTCCAGCGATCGACGGCGCGACGAAGGACTTCACCCGATCACAGACGCATTGGCGGCTAGCATCGGCTAGCGCGTCTGCTATCCAAGTAAGTAGTCCTTGTTGTGTTGCTACAGCAAGCCGCTAATACACCGATCCCACCTACAACTTTCTTCTTTGCAATCTCCATTGTTCATTAAACAAATTGCAAAAGATTCACCAACACAGATGTCCAGAATACTGTGGAATTGTTCGATGAAAACAGAGCCGTTTGTATGGTGACACATTGGGTACGAATACTTCCGTTGCCCTCGTGACGTCACGCGCATATGCATCATCCAAAGACGTTTCCAACCGGAAGTTTAGCAGGAAATTTAAAATTGCACTTTATAAGTTAACCCGGCCGTATTGGCATGTGTTGCAATGTTAAGATTTCATCATTGATATATAAACTATCAGACTGCGTGGTCGGTAGTAGTGGGTTTCAGTAGGCCTTTAAATCCTTTATTTAAAAATTTAATATATTGAAATGTAATGATTTGGTGCATTTACAAACAGCTACAATTATGTACAAAGCAAACTATAACCTGCTACCTAAAAATGTACAACAATTCTCTCAAGAAAAAATAAATAACTAGAGATGTTCAGATCAGGGTTTTATGCTGCCAATTCCGATAACCTTGACAGTTATTATTTGTGTTTTTTTCTTTGTCTGGTGTTTCTTCATGTCTCAGGCTCGTACTTTTGTTATTCTTCCAGTTTTGTGGTTTTGTTATGCCATGACTTTACTCCTGCTTTGGAGCGCTATTCTCCTCACCTGGCTCTGATCACTGATCAGAGAGATTTGTATGCCAGCCTCGCTCCGCTGACGGGGCTCGATCATTGTTTCCTTGTAATAAATAGCTTTGTTTCATTGTTTGACTTTAGTGGCGTGTATGCTGCATAGCTTGTCTGTGTTATATGGCACGGTACCTGTGCACTTCCCTGTTGCACTATGTTTTGTTAGTTCAATACATTGCTACCTGCATGCGGTCTCCTTAAAGCTGTCACACCTTAAAAATGAGGGGATTTTACGTGAAAACAAATTAGAATACCAGATTTTCCGGACCATAAGGCGCACTGCCGATGAATAGTCTATTTTTTTTTTCTTTTTTCATAAATAAAGCGTATTAAAGGAGTCATGATATTATATGTTTTTTTCTAAATGTAAAACACTTCCTTGTGGTCTACATAACATGTGATGGTGGTTCTTTCGTCAAAATGTTGCATAGATTATGTTTTACAGATCATCTTCATGCCGCTTTCTGACTGTCGCTTTGCGCCGTTTTGTGTTAATCATCTCCTCACCCGGAAACAACAACACCGGAAATGTGTCCCGTGAAAAAAAACGTCCGACCGGAACTCTCTAATAACTAAAGTTCCTTGGGTGAATAATGTAAACTCACTATACCGGTATGTTTTAGCGCTTTCATGGCAAATTTACTGACAGATATAAGTAAGAACTTTACACTACTGTGGAGGGGGGCGTGGCCTGCGGGCCTGCCGCGGAACGGGGTGTGCCAGGACCGGCCTCGAAGACAGCGACAGGTAAGTGGATGGCCCAGATGGGCCTTGTTATCTAATCACCTGTCGCCTTTATTAGCAGCAGCCGGGAGGAGAGACGTGGTGGAGCTGGAGGGAGAGCGAGAGAGATACAGACGCAGAGAAAACATTTGCTGGAAAGCAAAACACAAACACGATTTCATGGAAATAAAAGAGTGTTGTAACTCTGATCCGGGCTCTCCTGGCAGTGTGTGGTGGTCTGCATAACCCACTAGAGGGAAACCTCCACAACTACTTAATATGAATGTCCCATAACAAGATAAAGGCAGAAGCGCACAATTTTTCAGGATTCATGCAGATCCCAAATACAGATCAGCAGGTACCAGAAGGTAAGAAAAGTTGCTTTTGCATAAGAATGGAAAAAAGTTATTTTCCTGCACTGAACTTGCTGAGCTTCTGATGCTGTCTTTTTGACATACAGCCACAACAAAAGTAGCATACCACGTGACATTAAACGCATTAGTCACGTTGTTATTATGTAACGCCACTTTTCCTAAAACTGGAAATAAGCGCCAGAAGAAAAGCCATTAGGTCAGACCTGGGCATTCTGCGGCCCGCGGGCCACATCCGGCCCTTTGTGCGTCCCTGTCCGGCCCGCGTGAGGCCAATCATAAATTACAAAATACATTTGAAAAAGTATCTATTTCGGGTGTGCAATACAACGGTGCTGCTTTTGTTTTGAAAAGTGTTATTTGTATTACTTCCGTGTGGACGTATGCTTGTGTGTGATTGTGAGTGAATGTGAACAGCTGCAATCACAAATTACAAAATAAAGTTGAAAAACACATCTATGTTGTGCGTGCAATACAACTGTGCTGCTTTTATTTTGAAAAGTGTTATTTATGGGCGTATGTCCGTGTGTAACCTGTGAGTGAAGGTGCACATGCAGCGACAAGTGATGCACGGTTTACACCCGAGACGCTAAAAAGAGAAAAGTTGATGACGAATGCCATGTTTTCAACAAGACGTGGACTGCCAAGCAACGTTCCCTCTGAGGTGCGCGCCTGCGCAATGCTCAAGCGTCCTCTGCGCACAGCAAATATATGCCGCGCACCAAATCAAATCCCATCTGAATTCTAAACAAAATAAACACATTTGTTCTGTGTAATTTTGCAATGCAACTTTGAGTGACAGTGACAACAAGCGGCTCTAACCGTGTTCGTCAACACCGTTCAATTATTGTAACGTCTATCGAGATGCTTCGAGGACAGGAATTATATCGATCACTTTATTGAGCAAAACTGTTTATATTCGGCCATGACCACACCAAAAACATGAGTAAAACACTTCTATCTCGAAAAACTAGTCATTTTCTGCCGTACAAACCAGGCTAAAACCAACTTGTCATGTGTCACCAACACGCATACCACTAAACCACTGGTGCGTTTATGGCCACACAAAAAGTCGGACAACTCAAACACCACACTATGACTCCTCAGTCATACGTGTGCTTATTTTACTGTTATTTATTATTAATGTTAATTTATTTATATTAATCATGGAATGCTGTCACTAGAGAAAGTTACAGGAATGTACACTTCATCCTATGCTTACATTTCATTGTGCAACATGAGGATGTTTAAGGGGAACTAAATGTGATCTCTGAAAGGGGTACAAATGATTTCCAAAGCAGTGCTTTGGGTATAAAGTTAAGTTATGTTAAATGAAAGTATTATTAATATTATTATTATTATTATTATTATTATTATTTATCTTATGGTATATATCAAAAATAATATTGAGCAAAATTTAATTGAAATATTGTCGATGTGGCCCTCCAGCAGTGCTCGGGTTGCTTATGCGGCCCCCGGTAAAAATTAATTACCCACCCCTGCATTAGGTGGTAAACGCCAAACTCTTTGTCACAGGTTCAATTATATTATAATGATATTATTATCTCAGTTGCTGTCCTATTATCCTCTCCAAAGTCTAGACTCATTTCATTCTACTTGTTAGTTCCCTGCAAATAGGTGTTTACTTTCGGCTAAACTGCAGTTCCTTCTACACTTCTTAAATGTTTAGCAATCACTTTTTCTTTTTTGTGTGTTGCTTCAAGCTGTTCAGCGATTCGGATGCCCTCCAGTGACTGTAATACTTGTAAGAAATGTATTTTATTTTCCGCAATGTAAGTGGTGATTAAGGGAGTGGCTACAGACTATACTGTATATATACTGACTATACTATACTGCAGAGCTGGGTAAATATTTTGACTCGGGGGGCCACATTGAGACAAAAAAATGTGACTCGGGGGCCAATGTGTACTGGTATATACACATTTAACTGTAAAAATCTGCTGCACAGTATGTGTGTTTGGGTCCCTTTTTTTCAGTAACACTAATACCAAAAGTCACAATGTCCGATAGAATTCTAAAAAGTTATGACATACCACCTAAAAAAAACCCGGAATGGATTTTTACAGTTTTTTACTGAATGGGACACCCAAAATGTACATGAAAATAAAGAAATTGGGATTTACAATATTAACTATGAACAATAAAACACTGAATATTAACAACATATGAAAATCGCTCCTCTTTTACTTCTCAGACGAGCTCCTCCTTAGACATATTTACAATCAAGCAAAACACAACAAAAATGAAAAAAACAGCAAAATATAAATGCAAAGGCAGTGTTTCCCACACATTCATTTATTTGTGGCGGCCCGCCACGAAATAATTACGTCCGCCACAAATTTAAAAAAAATAAAATATATATATATATATATATATATATATATATATATATATATATATATATATTTTTTTTTTTTGTCCTGTCCAGCTTCTCAGGCAAATCATATAGTTGATGTAGATGCCCATATAGGCTGTTCAGATTTACTTTACAAAAGAGAAGTGTAGGATACTTCTCTTGTTGCCTTATTTGTATTTGACCACTACTGTTTTCTGTTTATTTGTTACTGACTGTGGCAGGACACCTCTGCCTCTGTTTCACTTTATGTTGCTGGTAAATAATATGGTTGTAGTAGTAGGCTAAAATTAAATTATTTAGTATGCACTAATTAAAGGGTCAGAGCTTTAAGAGACATTTTAGCTTTTATATTTTATAAGATATATTTTTTGTAAGAACCACGATTAATAAATATATTTCAGTGAATAACTTATTGTTTAAATCTGTATATAAATATGTACACAAAGTCTTGTAATTATATTGTAAAATGGATGGATGGATGGATGGATGGACGTTTAAAACAAAACTGTTATAATTAATTAGTAAGTATACATTTTTTGAGCCTTTTTAGAGAAAATCATACCATTGTAGTAAATTATGCAAATTACTCGATGATGCCATGGTGACCACGCCCATAGCCACGCCCCCACCGCCACAGGTATCTTGGCAGTTTATGGGAAACACTGAAAGGGTAATAAACACCTACAATATGATATATTATCACGTAAAAATCTGCTTCTGCATCTGTTTCTGACACACGCGTTTGGGGCTGGCTGCTCTGAAAACAAACCCCGCCCACTCTGGATTGTTCCACGTCTAAGCTGCTGTGACGTAGATTACCGTAATAACTCCTATAACACCCAAAAGTGTAGATTTCGACCATTGAAATTAGGGATGCTGTTCGAAAACCGGTTCTCCTGATGCTTCGATAAGAAAAAAAACGATTCCATGGATTTGAATTCGTTTTTGAGAACCGGTTCCCGTTATCGAAGCCACTATACCGTATTTTCGCCACCATAGGGCGCACCGTATTAAAAGGCGCCGTGTCAGTTACGGGTGCTATTTCTGTATTTAACGCATAAATAAGGCGCAGCGTATTTTTGGCCGTAGACATGGTTAAACATACAAACCCCGTTTCCATATGAGTTGGGAAATTGTGTTAGATGTAAATATAAACGGAATACAATTATTTGAAAATAATTGTCAACCCATATTCAGTTGAATATGGGTCTCACCTGAAACCTTCACCCTTTAACGTCTGCATGCTGTCCTCAGTCACGTCCACCTTTCCTTCATATAAACAGCGTGCTGCCCCAGTCACATAACATCTACGGCTTTTGGAACTCAGTGCACACACAATCAACCTATCTGGATTCGATAAGAGATTCAATAAGGAATCGGTTCGATAAGAGGATTCGATAATGGCATCGACATCGATAATTTCTTAACGAACATCATCCCTAATTGAAATACTCTCTATAGGTCAAGACTTATGCCCATTTAAAAACAGCACTGCACATCAAAATGGCGGCTAAAGTTTTGTTATTAAAGATCTAAAAAAAATATTTAGAACGTCCGGCGGGCCGGATTTAAAGGCCTACTAAAATGATTTTTTTTTATTTAAACAGGGATAGCAGATCCATTCTATGTGTCATACTTGATCATTTCGCGATATTGCCATATTTTTGCTGAAAGGATTTAGTAGAGAACATCGACGATAAAGTTCGCAACTTTTGGTCGCTGATAAAAAAAGCCTTGCCTGTACCGGAAGTAGCGTGACGTCGCAGGTTGAAAGGCTCCTCACATTTCCCCATTGTTTACACCAGCAGCGAGAGCGATTCGGACCGAGAAAGCGACGATTACCCCATTAATTTGAGCGAGGATGAAAGATTTGTGGATGAGGAACGCGAGAGTGAAGGACTAGAGTGCAGTGCAGGACGTATCTTTTTTCGCTCTGACCGTAACTTACGTAAAAGGGCTCATTGGATTCCACACTTTCTCCTTTTTCTATTGTGGATCACGGATTTGTATTTTAAACCACCTCGGATACTATATCCTCTTGAAAATGAGAGTCGAGAACGCGAAATGGACATTCACAGTGACTTTTATCTCCACGACAGTACATCGGTGAAGCACTTTAGCTACGGAAGTAACGTGATAGCATCGTGCTTAACTGCAGATACAAACAAAAGAAATAAGCCCCTGACTGGAAGGATAGACAGAAGATCAACAATACTACTATCAGGAGACACCAAACCAAACACTGGACCTGTAACTACACGGTTAATGCTGTGCCGCCTGTCGAAGCCTAGCGATGCTGTTGCTAACGACGCCATTGAAGCTAACTTAGCTACGGGACCTCGTCAAAGCTATGATAAAAACATTAGCGCTCCCCCTACGCCAGCCCTCATCTGCTCATCAACACCCGTGCTCACCTGCGTTCCAGCGATCGACGGTGCGACGAAGGACTTCACCCGATCATCGATGCGGTCGGCGGCTAGCGTCGGGTAGCGCGTCTGCTATCCAAGTCAAAGTCCTCCTGGTTGTGTTGCTGCAGCCAGCCGCTAATACACCGATCCCACCTACAGCTTCCTTCTTTGCAGTCACCATTGTTCATTAAACAAATTGCAAAAGATTCACCAACACAGATGTCCAGAATACTGTGGAATTTTGCGATGAAAACAGAGCTGTTTGTATTGGGATACAATGTGTCCGAATACTTCCGTTTCAACCATCGACGTCACGCGCAAACGTCATCATACATAGACGTTTTCAACCGGAAGTTTTGCGGAAAATTTAAAATTGCACTTTATAAGTTAACCCGGCCGTATTGGCATGTGTTGCAATGTTAAGATGTCATCATTGATATATAAACTATCAGACTGCGGGGTCGGTAGTAGTGGGTTTCAGTAGGCTTTTAAAATCTTAATGGCCGCTTGTGGCCCGCGGGCCGTATTTTGCCCAGGCCTACCATACTGTGTACTGGGTATACTGTACATCAACAACATATCAGCCTTTTGCGATCGGCACTGAGAGGCATTACCCGGCATTGACTGATCATACACTTCTTCAGCGAAATTGGCTGATACTGATTGGTGGACGATCGACCGGAACATCTCTAGTGTAAACAAACAGAAAATGATAATAGCAGTAGCATAGGAAGCCAATATCCTCAAGACATCACTCACTAACATCTGCGGGAGACCACCAGAGCAAAACCAAAGAGCTATTATTGAAGCAGCTGAGACACGGCATGACTTGGGTGACTTATGAAAACATTTCCACCAGCATGGGGTTCCTGTGAGTACAAACTGAACAGATGCACCTCGGCTAGATTTACATGGCATGCTTGGGGCCCCTGTGATCAGGCTTATTAAGAATGAGGTAACATCTGCAGTCCCCAAAACACTGAAAACGTGCGGTGCATTTAGCCGACTGAGGGCTATTAAAATGTGCAGAGGAAAAGAACCACGGGGGAAAGAAGTGCTAGTGGAAGGCATTTATTAAGACTGATTTAGGAAGTTAGAGTGTTGTCAGTGTGGGGAGGGGATTTGGCCTGGGGAATGAATAACCTTAAATGTCTAGACAAGACTAGATCTCTGCATACTAATGACTGACCAAGTCATTGCTGCCCAGCTGGAGGCTGAATTGACACTTGCACCACAAAGTGTCACACTTTCCTTGCATTTTATTTCCCCTAATTATATTTTTTGTCTTTCTATACCTACAAACCCCATTTCCATATGAGTTGGCAAATTGTGTTAGAAGTAAATATAAACGGAATACAATGATTTGCAAATCATTTTCAACCCATATTCAGTTGAATATGCTACAAAGACAACATACTTGATGTTCTAACTGATAAACTTTTTTTTTTTTTTTTGCAAATAATCATTAACTTTAGAATTTGATGCCAGCAACACGTGACAAAGAAGTTGGGAAAGGTGGCAATAAATACTGATAAAGTTGAGTAATGCTCATCAAACACTTATTTGGAACATCCCACAGGTGAACAGGCAAATTATTAAGCTTCGCAGGTGGATTTCTTTCCCATTCTTGCTTGATGTACAGCTTAAGTTGTTCAACAGTCCGGGGGTCTCCGTTGTGGTATTTTAGGCTTCATAATGCGCCACACATTTTCAATGGGAGACAGGTCTGGACTACAGGCAGGCCAGTCTAGTACCCGCACTCTTTTACTATGAAGCCACGTTGATGTAACACGTGGCTTGGCATTGTCTTGCTGAAATAAGCAGGGGCGTCCATGGTAACGTTGCTTGGATGGCAACATATGTTGCTCCAAAACCTGTATGTACCTTTCAGCATTAATGGCGCCTTCACAGATGTGTAAGTTACCCATGTCCTGGGCACTAATACACCCCCATACCATCACAGATGCTGGCTTTTCAACTTTGCGCCTAGAACAATCCGGATGGTTCTTTTCCTCTTTGGTCCGGAGGACACAACATCCACAGTTTCCAAAAACAATTTAAAATGTGGACTCGTCAGACCACAGAACACTTTTCCACTTTGTATCAGTCCATCTTAGATGAGTTCAGGCCCGGCGAAGCCGACGGCATTTCTGGGTGTTGTTGATAAACGGTTTTCGCCTTGCATAGGAGAGTTTTAACTTGCACTTACAGATGTAGCGACCAACTGTAGTTACTGACAGTGGGTTTCTCAAGTGTTCCTGAGCCCATGTGGTGATATTCTTTACACACTGATGTCGCTTGTTGATGCAGTACAGCCTGAGGGTTCGAAGGTCACGGGCTTAGCTGCTTACGTGCAGTGATTTCTCCAGATTCTCTGAACCCTTTGATGATATTACGGACCGTAGATGGTGAAATCCCTAAATTCCTTGCAATAGCTGGTTGAGAAAGGTTTTTCTTAAACTGTTCAACAATTTGCTCACGCATTTGTTGACAAAGTGGTGACCCTCGCCCCATCCTTGTTTGTGAATGACTGAGCATTTCATGTAAATCTACTTGTATACCCAATCATGGCACCCACCTGTTCCCAATTTGCCTGTTCACCTGTGGGATGTTCCAAATAAGTGTTTGATGAGCATTCCTCAACTTTATCAGTATTTATTGCCACCTTTCCCAACTTCTTTGTCACGTGTTGCTGGCATCAAATTCTAAACGTAATGGTTATTTCCAAAAAAAAAGAAAATTTTATCAGTTTGAACATCAAATATGTTGTCTTTGTAGCATATTCAACTGAATATGGGTTGATAATGATTTGCAAACCATTGCATTCCGTTTATATTTACATCTAACACAATTTCCCAACTCATATGGAAACGGGGTTTGTATGTGCTCCAATCACTCTATCACAAAAAATAAGAGTTGTTAGAAATTATTGTAAACTCAAGACAGCCATGACATTATGTTTTCTACAAGTGTATTGTCAACTTTTGATCGCGACTGTATATATGATAATAACTTCAATAACTTGTGTTTCCACTGTACTGGTACTTTACCCTTGACTTGTGTTTTTTTGCACTCAGAGTGTTACAGTGAAGCTTGTATCTATCTATGTTATTTTTAACAGGCAGACTCGCACTTGCAACTGCTCGCCATCTGCAGCGGGACTCGAACTGTGTGATCCTCCCGATTCTGCAGCAATGTTTGGGTGTGAATGGTTGCGCGTGTGATTGAATGCTCTAAAGGGAATTGCTGTGAATCCTGTGTGGGGTAAAACCAACTAATAGGCTGATGTTTCAGCCGACAGACTTGGCTTCATTAGTTGAAGGGCAGTGTGCATGCAGGCCCTTCTGTCTCACGCATATGGAGACGATGTGGGCAGTCCTCAGTGAGAGGTCCTGTCAGATGGGCTCCCACTGGAAAGTGCATATGCTCCATCACAGACCATGCCAATTAGGCTAGCGGGCATCTCCCACCATAAATACTGCACAATTCCCCTTCATAGGGGCCAGAAGAGATGGCCTGCGGTCACACTTTTATGATGGTTTTCTTAGACAGTTTGAACACGTACAGAAGTGCATGATGTGTTACAGTTAACAGATTAAAATGAGGTTCAGCTTAATAGCACTACATCTAACAGTCTTTATTGTGCGTACGTTAGGGTCGTACGACATACTAATACAGCACCGTGATACTAATCGATTGAAATTGGTACTATACTGCCTTTGAAAAATACGGGTACCGTTCTTTCATCCGAACGCCCGCTGAGAGCCGAGGCGCGTGTCAAAAATGCACACACAAAGCGCATACAAGCAGTAACATCTTGGAGAAGAGGAAAGTCAAAAAAACGACAATTCTACTGGTTAATAAGGAGGGTGCGTGAAGGGCAATATGGAGTTATTTGGGCTTTAAAACTAACCATGAAGGAAAGCGCCGCGCTTCAAGTGTTGCTTTAAAACTCGCCCTCGCCAAATGTGGCGATTAGTATTACCACCGTTGCTTCAAACGTAGGTAAACATTTAAATAATAGGCATTAGTGTTGTCTCGATGCCAATATGTTGGTACCGGTAAAATTATTTAGATACGTTTTTGTACTTTTCTAAATAAAAGAGACCCCAAAAATGTATTATTGGCTTTTTTTTTTTTTTACCCATCCTTCCCCAGCATTTTACCTTTTTTCCCCATCTTTTACGGGGCGCCTTGTGGCGACCCGTCAGCGTTCCTGTTCTGTAACCCTGTACACTGCTTGTTTGTCTAATCTTGAACAGGTTTGTGCTGAAAACAAAGTTTTGTTGTACTTGTGCAATGACAATAAAGACCTATTTATCTATCTATCTATCTATCTATCTATCTATCTATCTATCTATCTATCTATCTATCTATCTATCTATCTATCTATCTATCTATCTATCTATCTATCTATCTATCTATCTATCTATCTATCTATCTACCTATCTATCTATCTATCTACCTATCTATCTATCTTTATTTTAATAAAAAATCTGGTAGTGGCGGACCGTTTTTTTTCAGAGTACCGAATATGATTCATTATACTAATAACGGCATACTGTACAACCCTAATAGGCATTCAGTGGCCTAGAACCTACTCAATGGCCTAGTGGTTAGAGCAGGGGTGTCCAAACTTTTTCCACTGAGGGCCGCACACTGAAAAATCAAAGCAAGCGGGGGCAATTTTGATATTTTTTTATTTTAAAAACCAATACAATATATGTATAAAAAGTATACATTTAGGCCTCCACTCAGGCTTGATCCCGGGGACCCCAAAGGGTTTTGGTAAAAAAAATATTAAAAATGTGTCATTATTCAGTATTATTATTTTTATTATTATTCAAGTTTTAAATCTCTAGATCAACATTAGGTCTATCTGTCAATACAAGGGTTTTAAAGATTTAAGTTGTATGCTCTTGTTGTCAAAGAAAACCCTGTTTTTTTTATAGAAAAAATACAAAATATGCAATATTTTCACACAATAAAATGTTTAAGTGGAATATTTGAGATTATATAATAATTGGAGCCTTAAAAAGGTCAATAACAACATTGCTTTTAATTCATTATTATTTTTTGATACCAATATACAAATTATGTAATATTTTCACACAATAACATTTTTAAGTGGAATATTTGAGATTATATAATAATTGGAGCCTTAAAAAGGTCAATAACTCATAACAACATTGATTTTAATTCATTATTATTTTTTGAGCAATGACACTTAAAAACAAATCACACTAAAATTATTGGAGATCCAAATAATTATAGTGTTAAAAAATAAATTCTTTTTTTTTTTTTACTGTTTGCTTTTAACACAATAATCTCGAGATCTACTTCAGATCTATCCGTCAATTATACGTTTTATTGTTGTTTATGTTTTTTGTTTGTTCGTTTTAGGCCCTTCTTTATAAAAAACAGCTTAGTTTTTTATACGGCAAACACAAAATTTGCAACATTTTCCCCAAAAATATCTCAGATGTGACGTAAATGGAGCCTTGAATAGGTCAATAATTCATAATGACATTGATTTTGATGCATTATTATTTTTTAAAGAAAGAAACAGCCTGCATGGCAGCTTTGTGTTATTAGAGTAAACATTGCGACATTTTCTTGTTACATTTCACCTGTGTGCTCTTTTATACCACTTATCGTGTTTTTAATTTTTTTCAATCATATTTTTAAAATGTGCCGTGGGGCCATTAAAAAATGACCTGCGGGCCACAAATGGCCCCCGGGCCGCACTTTGGACACCCCTGGGTTAGAGTGTCCGCCTTGAGATTGGTAGGTTGTGTGGAGAATGCATACATGTGGTTAATAGGTGAGTAGTATATTTACAGCTAGAATTCACCAACTCAAGTATTTCATATATATATATATATATATACACTACCGTTCAAAAGTTTGGGGTCACATTGAAATGTCCTTATTTTTGAAGGAAAAGCACTGTACTTTTCAATGAAGATAACTTCAAACTAGTCTTAACTTTAAAGAAATACACTCTATACATTGCTAATGTGGTAAATGTCTATTCTAGCTGAAAATGTCTGGTTTTTGGTGCAATATCTACATAGGTGTATAGAGGCCCATTTCCAGCAACTATCACTCCAGTGTTCTAATGGTACAATGTGTTTGCTCATTGGCTCAGAAGGCTAATCGATGATTAGAAAACCCTTGTGCAATCATGTTCACACATCTGAAAACAGTTTAGCTTGTTACAGAAGCTACAAAACTGACCTTCCTTTGAGCAGATTGAGTTTCTGGAGCATCACATTTGTGGGGTCAATTAAACACTCAAAATGGCCAGAAAAAGAGAACTTTCATCTGAAACTTGACAGTCTATTCTTGTTCTTAGAAATGAAGGCTATTCCACAAAATTGTTTGGGTGACCCCAAACTTTCAGTGAATTCTAGCTATATATATATTTTATTATACATATAAATAAAATAAATACTTGAATTTCAGTGCTCCGGAGGCTATCCAGTAGATGGCAGTATTGTTTAACTTCTCTGTTCATTTCGGCCACCGTGTTCAATGGAGAAGTCTGTTCTACAAAATGTAGGTTATCGGGAGAGGCGCTGAATACTGGGAGTCTCCCGGTAAAACCGTGAGGGTTGGCAAGTATGCCCTGCAATGGGTCTGCTAAGCTCCGCTTTCAGGTCAAAATCGTGAGTCGTGACAATCTGGTTGCTTTATTATTAGTTTTGCAGGATAAAACCGGGCCCATTCATCACTCTACTGTGCAGTGCACACGCTACCTCTCTCTCTGTACTTGCCCACTTTCTTAAACACACATACACTACACTTAACAGCTCCTTTGTTGTGCACGTGTAGATACATAACATGTAGATACTGTACATAACATGTAGATACATAACATGTAGATACTGTACATAACATGTAGATGCATAACATTTAGATACATAAACACGCAAATATTAGCGAAGTTAAGACCCATCTAACATATTAAACGCTTCATGATTTATGGTTGCTTTATGGTCTGTGCTTTAAGAAAAATACAATTATTAGTAAGTACTACAAACAAAACTATGGATAAAAGTACACATATAAGCCATGTAGCAGGTAAATCAGAAGAAGATAAAACACAAATTGTAGATTTTTTTTTTTTTACAAAAATCAACTATGCAAGTGAAACGACTGAGTTTTGTAAAAAAAAAAAAATCTACAATTTGTGTTTTATCTTCTTCTGATTTACCTGCTACATGGCTTATATGTGTACTTTTATCCATAGTTTTGTTTGTAGTACTTACTAATAATTGTATTTTTCTTAAAGCACAGACCATAAAGCAACCATAAATCATGAAGCGTTTGATATAATGTCAATAAAGCTTATTTATTCTATTCTAACCTAATTCTTGATTATTGCAGACTATATATAATATGGACAATTGTAAATTATTTGAGTGCAACAAGAACAACACACTGTGTTTAATGCCCTTTAATTTATAGTTTAACCTTCTACAATTGTTCTTTAAATGCAATAGGAAAACATGTGTTTATTGTATTGTAAGATTTTCTGTAAAAATAAAGCCAATATTGACATTTTTTGTAGTTCCCTTATTTTTAAAAGTATTAATAGACATTTTGGTATCAGGACAACTCTAGTGTATATATATCCCTTTTTCACAGCAAATATTATATCATTATTATTACATTGATTAGCATTTACGTGTTGCATCAACCCCAAACTTTTCCTAAAAAGAGTAGGAGGGTAGGACTTTTCAGGGTCCCCAGAACACACTTTGAAAAACGTGTTTAAGGAAGCGTACACACATATGTATTTCCTTTCCACCAGCTTTATTTTGTTTTATTTTGATCATTTTGGAAAATGAAGCCAAACAAGAGAAGTAATGACGTTGACGGACGATGAGAGCTCAGCTTTGAGTCGGCGACGCAAAACAAACAAGACTAAAAAAAAAAAAAAAAAAGCTGACAAACCGGCTAAGTTAAATGTAGGACACGCGCTGCAACACATTTGTAAAAAAGTTGTGAGAAACTTCAGCAAGATGACAACAAGCTGAAGGAGAGTCACAGTGGCTCAGACAGCTGTACCAATTATGGAACTGTATGACCAGCTTGCATATTGTGTTGCTCAAGGGGGAACTGCACTTTTTATTTTTATTTTTTTATTTGCCTATCAAACAACACTTATAAAATAAATGAACACCTTTTTTAAATGTTTGTTCATGCATTCTAACTTGTAAATAAAAGTCAGTTTACGATGGGGTTATTAACGTGAGTCGCTCTTTTAAGCTTATAAAGCGCTGTAAAAATGTCCAAACACCTCCATCACAGTTTTATATACACACTGTAAGTATATATATTATGCAGCAACAGGCACATTGATAATAACATGTAATATTTACAGTCCCGATCAAAAGTTGACATACACTTGTAAAGAACATAATGTCACGGCTGTCTTGAGTTTCCAATCATTTCTACAACTCTTATTTTTTTGTGATAGAGTGATTGGAGCACATACTTGTTGGTCACAAAAAAACATTCATGAAGTTTGGTTCTTTTATGAATTAATTATGGGTCTACTGAAAATGTGAGCAAATCTGTTGGGTCAAAAGTATACATACAGCAATGTTAATAGTTGGTTACATGTCCCTTGGCAAGTTTCACTGCAATAAGGCGCTTTTGGTAGCCATCCACAAGCTTCTGGTTGAATTTTTGACCACTCCTCTTGACAAAATTGGTGCAGTTCAGCTAAATGTGTTGGTTTTCTGACATGGACTTGTTTCTTCAGCATTGTCCACACGTTTAAGCCAGGACTTTGGGAAAACCATTCCAAAACCTTAATTCTGGCCTGATTTAGCCATTCCTTTATCATCACATGGACAAAGATAAGACCTTCTGTAGGAAAGTTATATGTTCAGATGAAACAAAAATTGAGCTGTTTGGCCAAAATACCCAGCAATATGTTTGGAGGAGAAAAGGTGAGGTCTTTAATCCCAGGAATACCATTCCTACCGTCAAGCATGGTGGTGGTAGTAATATGCTCTGGGCCTGTTTTGCTGCCAACGGAATGCGTGCTTAAAATGGGACAATGAAAAAGGAGGATTACCTCCAAATTCTTCAGGACAACCTGGGTCTTGGGCACAGTTGGGTGTTCCAACAGGACGATGACCCCAAACACACGTCATAAGTGGTAAAGGAATGACTAAGTCAGTGGGTCAGAGTGTCACGTGGGGGTTGCAGCTTGCTGCGGTTCGTTCTCTCAATGCAAAAGACGGCTCCGGACGAAGGCGTAAAGGTAGGATTGGATTTATTAACATAAATCACTCAACTACCAAAAACACAAACAACACAACAAGAAGGCAAGCGTGCCTAAAACTTATGGAGCTACTATGGACTGTGGACTGGACTTTCACAATGTTATGTCAGACCCACTCGACATCCATTGCTTTCGGTCTCCCCTAGAGGGGGGTGGTTACCCACAATGCGGTCCTCTCCAAGGTTTCTCATAGTCATTCACTGACGTCCCACTGGGGTGAGTTTTTCCTTGCCCGTATGTGGGCTCTGTACCGAGGATGTCGTTGTGGCTTGTACAGCCCTTTGAGACACTTGTGATTTAGGGCTATATAAATAAACATTGATTGATTGATTGATTGATATTTAGCAGAAGCTATGGCATGGACAAGGAAACTTACTTGGTCAGAACGTGACGTAAACAGTGTGACATAATCAATGAAACCAGGCCGACTGACTGGCAAAGGCAACTTAAATAATGCCTCTGATTAGTGCTCGGGAAGCAGGTGAGCGGGCGAGCACTAATCAGAGACAGGTGAACACAATAAGTCGCCATGGTGACAAAAGCAAACAAGGAAGCCTAAATGGGAACTAAATAAGTCCAAAACTAACAGAACATAACTAAACAAAACACGATCCGGACCAAGGATCATGACAGAATGAAGGTTTGAGTTCTGACTTAAACATGTAGACAATGCTGAAGAAAAAAGTCCATGTCAGAAAAACCAACAAATTTAGCTGAACTGCACCAATTTTGTCAAGAGGAGTGGTCAAAAACTCAATCAGAAGCTTGCCAGAAGCTTGTGGATGGCTACCAAAAGTGCCTTATTGCAGTGAAACTTGCCAAGGGACATGTAACCAAATATTAACATTGCTGTATGTATACCTTTGACCCAGCAGATTTGCTCACATTTTCAGTAGACCCATAATTAATTAAAAAAAGAACCAAACTTCATGAATGTTTTTTGTGACCAACAAGTATGTGCTCCAATCACTCTATCACAAAAAAAAATAAGAGGTTGTAGAAAGTATTGGAAACTCAAGACAGCCATGACATTATGTTCTTTACAAGTGTATGTCAACTTTTGATCGCAACTGTATGTATTTTGCTCAATTAAAGCATACGGCGGTGCATTCATTTCACGTGCGCATCACGTTTGCTTTTTCTTCAACAACAACAACTACTACTAATCATGACAGACTTCATGAAAAACAACAAACACTGACAAAAAACTGATTGAAGGTTTATATAATCTCATTAAGATGAAGAATTTATCATAAGCTATAAGTTGAATGTCACACATGTGTCACGGCGCATGCTGCAGTTCCGCATGCCTTCTGCTGCGAGCACGGCTGGCGCCTCCGCTGGAAACGCGCCAGGACACGCCCCTGCCCGCTCTGCCCGCACCGCGGCCACGCGCTGGCAAAGTTGCAGGCAATTTGCAATCTGCGCACCTGGGACTAATGAGGGCAGGCAGCATAAAGATCAGCGGACCCGAAGATCCTTTGCCAGAAGGTAATCATCTGTTCCCGTAGTAAGCATCCCGTCTCTGGCTTCCCTCCCGCGTAACTTGCTCTCTATGTGTCTTCTCAGTTCTTGTGTCTTATGTCCCTTGTGTTTCTCGCAGTACTTCCCGTGTCTCCCGTGATCGAACTGCGTGCTTCGACTTCCCTCTGGACTTTGGACTGCCTCCCTCGATCCTTGACCCCTGCTTGCACACGGACCCTTTTGACGCCTCGCTATACCCCCCCGCCAACCTGCATGTCTTACGGACATTCAAGCCTGCCGCCTACCTCCTCCGGAACTTACTTCTGCCTCTCGCTCAACATTTACGTTAACACTCAACAGTTACCGTAATTTTCGGAGTATAAGTCGCTCCGGAGTATAAGTCGCACCGGCCGAAAATGCATAATAAAGAAGGAATTTTTAGGATTTTTTAGATAAAGATAATTTATGTATTTAATATTTGTTTACTTACCGTATTTTTCGGAGTATAAGTTGCTCCGGAGTATAATTCGGCCGAAAATGCATAATAAAAAAGGAAAAAAACATATATAAGTCGCACTGGAGTATAAGTCGCATTTTTTGGGGAAATTTATTTGATAAAACCCAACACCAAGAATAGACATTTGAAAGGCAATTTAGAATAAATAAAGAATAGTGAACAACAGGCTGAATAAGTGTACGTTATATGAAGCATAAATAACCAACTGAGAACGTGCCTGGTATGTTAACGTAACATACAGTTTTATGGTAAGAGTCATTCAAATAACTATAACTTATAGAACATGCTATACGTTTACCAAACAATCTGTCACTCTTAATCGCTAAATTCGATGAAATCGTATACGTCTAGTCTCTTACGTGAATTAGATAAATAATATTATTTGATATTTTACGGTAATGTGTTCATTGTGTTAATTCATACACATAGTCGCACACACCATACACTCTCTTGGATTTTATCACACTCCATTCCCTTGTTGTTTAAAAAATATTATTGTTTTGTTATTATTTATTTATATAGCATATATAAATAAAACATAGAGCTTAACTTTGCCCTCTTGTGGTCTGTGCCGTCTACTCCCCCCAGTAAACATAACAAAATGACCAACTTCTCGGTTTATGAGCACAACCTGGTGTAGCATGATTTATCATCTAGAATTAACGATCACCAACTCGGAAGCAATTGAGATGCAGCAGATCAGTATGGCAACACTGCAGCTGCACAAGCTAGTTGGTTTCCTGTAACCAAAAAATAGTTTCTCTGCTTAAACACTTACAATAATCCATCCATCCATTTTCTACGGCTTGTTCCTTTTGGGGTCTCGGGGGGTACTGGAGCCTATCTCAGCTGCATTCGGGCGGAAGGCGGGGTACACCCTGGACAAGTTGCCACCTCATCACAGGGCCAACACAGAAAGACAGATAACATTCACACTCACATTCACACACTAGGGCCAATTTAGTGTTGCCAATCAACCTATCCCCAGGTGCATGTTTTTGGCAATACTAATAATACAATAATAACATTGCTAATACTTGGTTAATATTCAAGTCACTGAATGGCTGTTTTTGGATGCAGTTTTAGATAATTTTTTAGCCACCTAGAAAGAATAAGATTACTATTAATTAGAATGGAAAAAAAAATACACATTGCATTCGATAAGCAACATTTCCAAAAAGAAGTGCACCTAACCCTTTAAGGTTAGGTGCCAAAATACAGAAAAGGCATTTGAGGTGTCCCAAAACAACTTCCTTGCTTCCTATACAATACCGATATTGCCGCCTTGAATAATACATACTTTTCATGACCTATTTTGTTGTGTGGAATGTTAGAAAATGTATGATAAAGTCACATCTGTAACGATCGGGTTGCATGTTTATGCGGAGGTCGTTCTCCCAGGACGTAGACGGACGTGCGGGTAGGAAATGATTTATTTGTATAAATCATGCAGGAAAAAACAGGAAAGAACAAACGTGTGCCGATAGCACGGGAGGCAAAGCTAAGGAGGCTAGCATGGGAGCTAGCATAGAAACAGGAATCAAAAAACTTTAATTGTCGTTAGCTGTTGTGTGATGCAAACAAGGAAGCCAGACTGATTGTAGAAAGAAATTGGAATAAATAGCTCTCTGATTAGTGCCCAGGAGCAGGTGAGCATACCGAACACTAATCAGAGGCAGGTGGAACTAATCTGCAGTCATGGCAACTGAAACACAAACCCAGGGGTGCAGAAAACAGAACAGAGGTAGTCAAAACTAACAGAACAAAACATGATGCGGGCAACGGATCATAACAACATTAGTCAAATAGAAAACAACAATACTGAAATACTAACCAATGTGTTATTAACCAATGGCCGATTTATCAGAAACAACGCAAGACTGGTCTTCTCTCTATGAGGCAAAGGCTGTGCCAGCAACTTGAGGGTCTTATTTACACTACCGTTCAAAAGTTTGGGGTCACATATAAATGTCCTTATTTTTGAAGGAAAAGCACTGTACTTTTCAATTAAGATAACTTTAAACTAGTCTTAACTTTAAAGAAATACACTCTATACATTGCTAATGTGGTAAATGACTATTCTAGCTGCAAATGTCTGGTTTTTGGTGCAATATCTACATAGGTGTATAGAGGCCCATTTCCAGAAACTATCACTCCAGTGTTCTAATGGTACAATGTGTTTGCTCATTGGCTCAGAAGGCTAATTGATGATTAGAAAACCCTTGTGCAATCATGTTCACACATCTGAAAACAGTTTAGCTCGTTACAGAAGCTACAAAACTGACCTTCCTTTGAGCAGATTGAGTTTCTGGAGCATCACATTTGTGGGGTCAATTAAATGCTCAAAATGGCCAGAAAAAGAGAACTTTCATCTGAAACTCGACAGTCTATTCTTGTTCTTAGAAATGAAGGCTATTCCACAAAATTGTTAGGGTGACCCCAAACTTTTGAACGGTAGTGTACGTGGCTCACCTTTGACAGCGTCTTCTCCCCGTCATCTTTGTTGTAGCGGTGTAGCGTGCAAGGACGGGGGTGGAAGAAGTGTCATGGAGCTAACTGTTTTAATGACATTCAGACTTTACTTCAATCAACAACAGAGCAGCATCTCCTCATCCGTGGCTCACTAGTGTAACAACAACACCGGAAATGTGTCCCGTGAAAAACCGTCCGTCCGGAACTCTGTAATAACTAAAGTTTTGTGGATGAATCATGTAAACTCACTACACCGGTAGTTTTTAGCGTTTCCATAGCGAGATATAAGTAAGAACTTTACGCTACTTTATATTAGAAATGGCAACAGCAGAGGATGAATGTCCAATAACAAGAAAATTGTGAAAAAGAAGAAGCTTACCGACTACGTAATCGGCACGGACTACAGTGCCGATTACACATATGCACTTCTGAATTTGTGCGCATATGTTGTAATACACGCTTACTCAAATTGTAATTGGCTGAAGTGTGGCAAAAGTCACGTTTAAGTAGACAGCCTATCGAGGGTTATTTCTGATTAGTACACAAATTAGTACTAGAGGTGGGGGAAATAATCAAATGTTAGATGCTTTGCAATTCGTACATGGACGATCATAAAATTGATTAGTAAATGTCAATAATCTATAATTAATTCATTGATTGTAAATAAAGTAATGCAAACAGTTCCAAAATGTGGCTGACTGCAACGAGCCATCTCACCGAGCGATCCGACCAGCTCTTTGATTGTAGGGCACTTATGTTCCAGTTTTGCACACATTTCTATTCATTTAATAAATGTCTGAAGTAATTTAACTGTTTCTTATTACAAATTAAAAGTTGCAAGTAGAGATGTCCGATAATGGCTTTTTTGCCGATATCCGATATTCCGATGTTGTCCGACTCTTAATTACCGATTCCGATATCAACCGATACCGATATATACAGTCGTGGAATGAACACATTATTATGCCTAATTTTGTTGTGATGCCCCGCTGGATGCATTAAACAATGTAACAAGGTTTTCCAAAATAAATCAACTCAAGTTATGGAAAAAAATGCCAACATGGCACTGCCATATTTATTATTGAAGTCACAAAGTGCATTATTTTTTTTAACATGCCTCAAAACAGCAGCTTGGAATTTGGGACATGCTCTCCCTGAGAGAGCATGAGGAGGTTGAGGTGGGCGGGGTTTGATAGGGGCGGGGTTTCGGGGTAGCGGGGGGTGTATATTGTAGCGTCCCGGAAGAGTTAGTGCTGCAAGGGGTTCTGGGTATTTGTTCCGTTGTGTTTATGTTGTGTTACGGTGCGGATGTTCTCCCGAAATGTGTTTGTCATTCTTGTTTGGTGTGGGTTCACAGTGTGGCGCATATTTGTAACAGTGTTAAAGTTGTTTATACAGCCACCCTCAGTGTGACCTGTATGGCTGTTGACCAAGTATGCCTTGTATTCACTTGTGTGTGTGAAAAGCCGTAGATATTATGTGACTGGGCCGGCACGCAAAGGAAGAGCCTTTAAGGTTTATTGGCGCTCTGTACTTCTCCCTACGTCCGTGTACCACTCCGTACATCTGCGTTTTATAAAGTCATAAATTTTACTTTTTGAAACCGATACCGATAATTTCCGATATTACATTTTAAAGCATTTATCGTCCGATAATATCGACAGTCCGATATTATCGGACATCTCTAGTTGCAAGTGATGAACGCTTATTTAGTGAAACAAAATGTAAAACTGCATCAAAATACATATATTCAAAATGCATCAAGAATCAATTTTTAATCGAACCGTAGCTCCTGAATCGTAATTGTGAGGTGGCGAAAGATTCCCACCTCTAATTAGTACACAGGCACGTGAATTGGATTACATGGGCATTACATGCATCTTTTTCTGGCCATTTTGAGCGTTTAATTGACCACACAAATGTGATGCTCCAGAAACTCAATCTGCTCAAAAGAAGGTCAGTTTTGTAGCTTCTGTAACGAGCTAAACTGTTTCCAGATGTGTGAACATGATTGCACAAGGGTTTTCTAATCATCAATTAGCCTTCTGAGCCAATGAGCAAACACATTGTACCATTAGAACACTGGAGTGATAGTTTCTGGAAATGGGCCTCTATACACCTATGTAGATATTGCACCAAAAACCAGACATTTGCAGCTACAATAGTCATTTACCACATTAGCAATGTATAGAGTGTATTTCTTTAAAGTTAAGACTAGTTTGAAGTTATCTTCATTGAAAAGTACAGTGCTTTTCCTTCAAAAATAAGGACATTTCAATGTGACCCCAAATTTTTGAACGGTAGTGTATATTAATGTTGTTGCCCTAGGGTTAACTGGGTATAACACATGGCACTCTGACAAAGCTTAACCTATTGTTACTATAACAATCTACAAGGTTTATGTAGGTTGCTTCTCTTTCTTCCCCCCCATTTTTCTGCATTCTTTCGTATCTCAAGTTATCATTATGTATATGTATTGTTGCATTTGAACTGTATTGTTGATAATAAAGGTAAAGTATTGGTATTGTTCATTATCAATAGCACTATTTCTATTGGTATTTGTATTGCTCCATTTTTAGTGTAATAATGCTCATTGTCATTTCTGTATTTTTTTTTTTTCCGCTAACTGCTTTTTTGCTATTACTTTTACCATCATATTTGTACATGTCGTATTTGCTGATGTTTCTCTGTTGTTGTTGTTGTTGTTGTGTTTGCTGTTGTTTTTGTCTCTCTGTCTAATCCCCCTCTTGTCCCCACAATTCCCCCCTCTGTCTTCCTTTTTTTCTCTTTCTATCCCTTCCTGCTCCGGCCCGGCTGCACCAAATGATAATATTAATACATTTAATAAAGTCAAATACAAATAAGGCAACAAGAGAAGTATCCTACACTTCTCTTTTGTAAAGTAAATCTGAACAGCCTATATGGGCATCTACATCAACTATATGATTTGCCTGAGAAGCTGGACAGGACAAAAAAAATAAAAAATGGATTACATGGGCAAAGATTGAGAGAAACGTTTTCAAACTAGTTTGCTACAATGCTACTTCCATAGCAGTGTACCTTATCAATAGCCTACATAGACTTGCGGAAATAGAGTTCCCCTGCAATACACAGGGAGGTTTTAGCCAAAGCAAGAAAAAAGAAAACTAAGAGACCCCAGACAACCCCTACACAAACACATTGAAGTCCCAAGATGCATAAAGTCCAGGAAAAGTTTCAACACTATAAAGCCACTGTAAGAGGGAATCACAATGACAACGTACATAAAAAAGACCTGGAAAATACAATCGACCCCACAACCCAAATACCAGATCCAAAAAAAAAAGAAGCTTCCTATTGGCAGAGTACTAAACAGGAAATAATAGTGTGCCATGAAGAGGGCAGATGCAGAGATATGCAAAACCAGCAAAAACAAGGCAAAGGCTCACCTGCACTGGCTTCCTGTGCACTTAAGATGCGACTTTAAGGTTTTACTACTTACGTATACAATACTAAACTGTGTACCTCCATCCTATCTTGCTGATTATATTGTACCATATGTCCCAGCCAGAAATCTGCGTTCGAAGAACTCCGGCTTATTAGTGATTCCCAGAGCCCAAAAAAAGTCTGCGGGCTATAAGGTGTTTTCTATTCGGGCTCCAGTACTCTGGAATGCCCTCCCGGTAACAGTTAGAGATGCTACCTCAGTAGAAGCATTTAAGTCTCATCTTAAAAGTCATTTATACACCCAAATCTTTAAATAGGCCCCTTTTAGACTAGTTGATCTGCCGTCTCTCTTTTCTGCTCTGCCCCCCTCTCCTGCATGGAGAGGTTATCAGATGACCATGGATTAGCCTCCACGGATGTTGTGCTAGCTGTTCAAAGTTGGGACCCACATCTGCGGTCCCCTCCAAGGTTTCTCACTGCGCCCAATGGGTTGAGTTTTTTCTTGCCCCGATGTGGGATCTGAGGCCATTGTGGCTTGTGCAGCCCTTTGAGACACTTGTGATTAAGGGCTATATAAATAAATGTTGATTGATTGATTGATTCTCCAACGCTTCCTAGTGTTTCAGTACAACAGTTTGGCCAACAAAAATAAACAGGAGTGACACCTCTCACATCTGATACACATTCTTCACAGCCTACGTTCAAGCTATTGATGTTATTTGAACACTGATAGAATTAGAAGTTAAATAAAGGACGAGTGAACATCCCAGTAAAGGAACTAAAGACTGTATAAACAAGTTGTGGCAACGTTCTCGACACATCGCCTGCTGCATGTTTCCTAACTCTCAGTCACAGCAGCTGATGGAGGCTGTTTTGAGCAAATAAAAGCAACATCAAATAGTGTTATCCTTCACTGTATACTTTTAGGGTAGAACAAGTGTGGCTGTCTCCAATATTGTCCACACCTGTCTCCATCTAAAAACAAGGATAGGTCTTCCTGCAGGGACTGTCTTTGGCTGTGTGTGTTTGTCTCCATCTTCGGGTATAGATTGGATGAACAACTTCTAGATTTATGACTAAATCCTCCAAATATCCAGATCAGAGGCATAATTTATAATATAGAATAACTTTCACGAGCAGAGACGAGAGGATGTGGGAGCAGCAGGACGTTGAGGCCAGCTCAAAGTGAAGCAGCAGAGAGCTACTTAGCTGTGTGCTATCAATCCGCCGATAAAAAATAGTTTGTCTGGGTCAGCTTACAATAACAACATCGCTAATATTTGGTTAATATCCAGGTCACGATATGTATAAAGAGTACTGTTGGCGGGTTTTGAATGGTTATTTAGAGGGTTTAGTGGGCGGAATAGAGAGCCCCCATTGACGGAGTATTTATGTATTTATGACTTAGAATGCATAAAAAAAGGAAAAACAAATGACTAATGTCATATATAGGGAATGTGAATAATAGACAGCATACCATACCTGATACCATGATTAGAGTGCAAAAGCGTTACTCCAGTTATGTCAATCTACGGAAATTACCGTAGACGTTTGGAGCGTGATATTCTATAGGCTGATTGCATTTGTGGCATCTTGGGATGTTTAGAGGATATGTTCACATACTTTGCGGATTGTAAATACAACTAGATATTGTTTCATGGATACAACAAACCACAATTATGCTTTTAAAGTCAATTTGTTTTTCCACTCTACTGGCACTTTAAAGCTGTGTACAAGAATGTTCAGGCCTTTTAATATTATTTGCTGAAGCAACTATTCAGCGGGACTTTGAGTCTACGACTCGCAATGACAAGATGTATTAGGCAATTTCAGAGAAGCTGGCCACAACATAAAAAACGTGAATGACCGTTACACGAACAAGTGGTATGACCAGCTGCATGCCAAACTCGGTCACCGGCCGTCTTTTTCGGCCAGCAATTTAACAAAAGACTCAGCGACCTCCTTGCTTGGGTCCATATGTGATGAAAGTCTGGTGTTGGTAGACTAAGGTAAGTCACATAAAAAGTAACAATTGTTAATTAATTATTGATTTAGTTCGCCAACCTTGTTATTTGTATAGTTAGACAATTTAGGTATAGGCCTAGCTAAGCTAATGCTATGGCTAACCTAATTATATTGCTAATCAATAAACAATAAGCTAATGCTAAAGCTAAGGCAACACGCTGAAACAAAGACGTTTAACCCGCCTTTTATTACATCCCGGAGCTGAACTCCAGGCCAGACTACTGCAACGCACTTCTTGTCGGGATCCCCAGCAGGAACATCCAGAAGCTGCAATACATACAGAATAGTGCTGCTAGGATCCTGATGAGAGTGCGGAAATATGACCACATTACACCAACTCTCAAATCCCTTCGCTGGCTTCCTGTTCCACTCAGGATGGAATTCAAAGTCTCCCTACTAACCCACCAGTGCCTCCATGGAAATGCCCTCCTCTACCTCAAAGAACTACTCACCCCCAAATCCTCCACACGACACCTCCGCTTTTTATGTTGTGGCCAGGCTAACCTCCTCCAACCTCCGAGGACAAAGCTACGAACAATGGGGGACCGGGCTTTCTGCTCCGCCGCTCCCAGTCTGTGGAACGCTCTCCCTGACCACCTAAGGGCACCACAGACTGTGGATGCTTTTAAAAAAGGCTTAAAAACCTGTCTTTTTAAAAAAGCCTTTTTTTAGATATATGCATACTAGCTTTAGCTATTTGGTTGTTCTAGTTTTTATTTTTATTTGTGTAGATATATATACACTACCGTTCAAAAGTTTGGGGTCACATTGAAATGTCCTTATTTTTGAAGGAAAAGCACTGTACTTTTCAATGAAGATAACTTTAAACTAGTCTTAACTTTAAAGAAATACACTCTATACATTGCTAATGTGGTAAATGACTATTCTAGCTGCAAATGTCTGGTTTTTGTTGCAATATCTACATAGGTGTATAGAGGCCCATTTCCAGCAACTATCACTCCAGTGTTCTAATGGTACAATGTGTTTGCTCATTGGCTCAGAAGGCTAATTGATGATTAGAAAACCTTTGTGCAATCATGTTCACACATCTGAAAACAGTTTAGCTCGTTACAGAAGCTACAAAACTGACCTTCCTTTGAGCAGATTGAGTTTCTGGAGCATCACATTTGTGGGGTCAATTAAACGCTCAAAATGGCCAGAAAAAGAGAACTTTCATCTGAAACTCGACAGTCTATTCTTGTTCTTAGAAATGAAGGCTATTCCACAAAATTGTTTGGGTGACCCCAAACTTTTGAACGGTAGTGTATATATATATATATATATATATATATATATATATATATATATATATATATATATATATATATATATATATATATATATATATATACATATATATATTTTTTTTTTAATCTATTTTTGTTTTTTGTATTATCTTTCTTTTTTTTTTCAATACACTGTAGCACTTTGAGGTTGTTTACTCAATGTAAAATGTTTTTTACAAATACAATCTATTATTATTATTATTATTATTATAACTATAACTGCTTTTCTGTTCGTATTGTGAATTACAGATAATATGGAGGTGAGGAGCTCCCTCACAGGCAGCTCGCGTCCACCTTCGCCAAACATCTGCACCCGACCCGGTAAGACATCTCACATAAGGTGTATAACTTGTATGGGACACGGAAGTGAGAAGTGTGTATGTGAGATCTACATGATTGTATGAACCCTTTCCCATGCGTACTGATTTTTTATCCACTTCATATATATATTTTTTGTTTTGTTTTCTTTTCTCTTTTAACGCAGAGGCTAATTGACAGAATATCTTTAAAATGGAAAATTACTTTTAACAGTCGGACTCGAGAATACGTTGCTGGCGACAATGGATAAAGAACGACGCTGTCTCACAAGAAACGCTATTTAAAAAGATGTCTGACCTACTAGCAATGCGTGACGATGCAGAAACACTGCAGACCAGTGAGCCCGCCTCAGCAAACAGAGGCACAGTTCTCTGGGATCCGTCCTCTTCTTGTCAGCTGCCTTCCTTTTCCACTCCAAGTAAGAGGGCTCCGTGGACCAAGTCGGTCCTTTGCAGGCGGAGAAGGCCTCTGACCAGGAATCACTCTGGGGCTCCTTCTCTCCTGAGCTCGCCACTCTCCAACAAGTACGCGACTCTGCCCATAAGTGAAAAGCCGGCCGCCCTTGGCCTGCACCAAGAAGTTGCAGCTGCCCCCCTTGCCACAGAAACTGCAGCCTTCCCTTCACTAATGACTACCTGCGTTTCAGCAGACCATTGGCAGCCACCTCCTCGCTCTTTCTTCTCCTTCCAGCACAGGCGGCTGGTTAAGGACGCGGTTGCGCTAGCACTCCACCTTATCCCCTCAACTGACGAGGGACCACACCCGGGTCACTGGTGTGGAAGGTGGGGTTGCCTGTACCTGAATTAGCTTGCCTCCCTGACGATCAGGCGGATGTTCGGACAAACCCTATTGTCGGTGATTCTATCGTGCGGCACATCCGCATGAGGGGGGTGTTCACCCTGCCTTTCCCACCGGACATCCTGGAATGCCATCCGACGATAAAAAGGGTAATCATCCACGGAGGGACTAACGATATTCGCAGACAGCAGTCAAAACTCCTAAAGCAGGACTTCATCCACATCCTCTACCGTCACACAGTTCCAGGTAAACACTTTCATCTCCGGTCCCACCCCCACCTGCGGCAGAGGGATAGGCAGCTTCAGCAGGCTGCTTAGCCTCAACATCTGGCTCTCCTCTGCCTGTCGCTCTCACCATCAACAACTTCATCAACAACTTTAACATGTTGTGGGAGAGACGACATATGTTTGGGCCAGACGGGCTCCATTTTAACCGAGCTGGAACCCATACGCTGTTTGCCATCCTGGCATTCGGCGTGCAGCACGTCAATCTTCTCCGCACCAGCTCAACTATCCGCCAGTGATTGACGTCCCCCAGGTACTTGATCGCACATATTCAGTTCCACCTCCGACCACCATACACACATTACTGGACTTTGACCTGTCATTTACCTGTCATCATTGCATCACCTGAGCACACCAGAAACCTCCATACACATTCTGTTAACTTCAACCACCACGGAAATCTCCCAAAACATCAACAATCCACATCCCCAACATGGCATTCTTAAACAATTTGCGCCCTTTTAAACAGAACTTTTTTAATGAATATCATTTTAAACAAGATAGATTGCCTTCATATAACTGAGTCTAAGACATGGCTAGGCACACATCTGTTGTTGTCACCAAGACTTCACCACCATATTTGAACTTTTTTTTTCTACTAGAGGGCGGACTGCATCAATTTTAAATAACTCACTCACCTCATTGATTGTCTTTTAACAATAATTACACATCATTTGAGCAGCACATCTTTGTTTTTAGCAGCCTTCCTATTCGGTGTGTAACTGTTTATACACCCCCCCACCATACTTGTGCCTTTGTATCTGTGAATTTTTTGTACTTTTATCATTCATCCATACCTCATATAGCATCATTTTAATAACTGGTATTTTTAATTCACAAACCCTGTTTCCATATGAGTTGGGAAATTGTGTTAGATGTAAATATAAACGGAATACAATGATTTGCAAATCCTTTTCAACCCATATTCAATTGAATGCACTACAAAGACAAGATATTTGATGTTCAAACTCATAAACTTTATTTTTTTTTTTGCAACTAATAATTAACTTAGAATTTCATGGCTGCAACACGTGCCAAAGTAGTTGGGAAAGGGCATGTTCACCACTGTGTTACATGGCCTTTCCTTTTAACAACACTCAGTAAACGTTTGGGAACTGAGGAGACACATTTTTTAAGGTTCTCAGGTGGAATTATTTCCCATTCTTGCTTGATGTACAGCTTAAGTTGTTCAACAGTCCGGGGGTCTCCGTTGTGGTATTTTAGGCTTCATAATCAGCACACATTTTCAATAGGACACAGGTCTGGACTACAGGCAGGCCAGTCTAGTACCCGCACTCTTTTACTATGAAGCCACGTTGATGTAACACATGGCTTGGCATTGTCTTGCTGAAATAAGCAGGGGCGTCCATGGTAACGTTGCTTGGATGGCAACATATGTTGCTCCAAAACCTGTATGTACCTTTCAGCATTAATGACGCCTTCACAGATGTGTAAGTTACCCATGTCTTGGGCACTAATACACCCCCACACCATCACATGGTGTGGGGGTGGGGGTGGGGGCTTATTTGCAAAAAAAAATAAAGTTTATGAGTTTGAACATCAAATATCTTGTCTTTGTAGTGCATTTAATTGAATATGGGTTGAAAAGGATTTGCAAATCATTGTATTCCGTTTATATTTACATCTAACACAATTCCCCAACTCATATGGAAACGGGGTTTGTACAATTTTAGAAAAAAACAGTTATTTAACCAAGTCAACGACTTTTTTTAAAAAGCAATAACTTTTTAGAAAGACATCAGTCTGTTTTTAGGATGAACTATAGTACACAGACAGCACTTTTGAAGATTTTAAATGACATCAGGTGAAATCTAGTTAATAAAAAGCTCACAGTGTTGGTTCTGCTGGACCTAAGTGCAGACCATCACATTTTATTGCGATGAGGTGGCGACTTGGGTGTACCCTGCCTTCCGCCCGATAGGCTCCAGCCCCCCGCGACCCCGAGAGAGACAAGCAGTAGAACATGGATGGATTGATGGAGCTCAAATACCTGGGGGGGCCTCTCTGGGGGTTTTTTTGTAACTATTTCCTCCCTTATCTCACAGACAGATGTTTTTATGTAAGTATGGATGCATGTTCCTCATGAACCCATGAGATAAGATGTAAGGTTCCCCAAGGCTCAATTGTAGGTCCCATTCTTTTTAATCTGTATATGCTACCTCTTGGGGAATTTAGTAGGAGAACCGGCATCAGTTTCCACAGTTAGGCTGATGATACACAGTTGTAGAATGCTTTGTCTCCTGACGACACAGGACCAATATATATCCCTTTTAACTGCATTTTAGACATCAAGTCATGGATGGCAGTTAATTTCCTACAGCTCAACCAGGACAAAACAAATGATTTAGTTATAGGCCCTGAAGACCAGAGAGATAAACATTTACCAAAACTACAATATTTTAAACCAACACATTCTATAAAAGAAATCTACATGTGATTTTTGACTCCAAGCTGACTTTTATCCTGCATATTGAAAACATTACACAAATATTTTTTTATCATCTTAAGAACGTAGCCAAAGTCCGCCTGTTTCTTGCTCAGGCCAACACAGAGGTGCTAATGCATGCTTCTATTTACTGTCGTTTAGACTATTGTAATGCCTTGCTCGCTCGTCTTCCCCAAAAAAAATATCAGAACTCTCGTCGGCGATCACTCGAAACGAGTATGAATGTCCTCCTGTGCGTGAAATCTTTTAAAGTGGGGAGACTGGTGCACAGACAGCCGCCACACCTACTTAGTGGCCTAGTGGTTAGAGTGTCCGCCTTGAGATCGGTAGGTTGTGAGTTCAAACCCCGGCCGAGTCATACCAAAGACTATAAAAATGGGACCCATTACCTCCCTGCTTGGCACTCAGCATCAAGGGTTGGAATTGGGGGTTAAATCACCAAAAATGATTCCCGGGCGCGGCACCGCTGCTGCCCACTGCTCCCCTCACCTCCCAGGGGGTGACTAAGGGGATGGGTCAAATGCAGAGGACAAATTTCACCACACCTAGTGTGTGTGTGACAATCATTGGTACTTTAACTTTAACTTTAACACACTGTCCTTGGCAAAGAGAAGGCCAGGGTCCAAAGGCATGGATACCAGGACAATTGGGGGCCCATCTTTGCTGCAGCCTTCTTCCGCCTTTGTGACCGTTGTGGAGTCACTGCATTGGCTCCACTTCCGCGTTAGGGTCAATTTTAAAGTCATGTTATTAGTTTTTAAATGTCTTAAATGCCTACTGAAACCCACTACTACCGACCACGCAGTCTGATAGTTTATATATCAATGATGAAATCTTAACATTGCAACACATGCCAATACGGCCGGGTTAACTTATAAAGTGCAATTTTAAATTTCCCGGGAAACTTCCGGCTGAAAACGTTTCGATATGATGACATTTGCGCGTGACGTCAATGGTTGAAGTGGAAGTATTGGGACACCATTGTATCCCAATACAAACAGCTCTGTTTTCATCGCAAAATTCCACAGTATTCTGGACATCTGTGTTGGTGAATCTTTTGCAATTTGTTCAATTAACAATGGAGACTGCAAAGAAGAAAGCTGTAGGTGGGATCGGTGTATTAGCGGCTGGCTACAGCAACACAACCAGGAGGACTTTGAGTTGGATAGCAGACGCGCTACCGTGAGTACAGCTTTGGCTTCCAAACATTTGATCGCTTGCCCGTACGTGTGTGGCGCTATGTGCATGTCACCGATCATCGTGGTGAAGTCCTTCGTCGCGCCGTCGATCGCTGGAACCCAGGTGAGCACGGGTGGTGATGAGCAGATGAGAGCTGGCATAGGTGGAGAGCTAATGTTTTTAGCATAGCTCTGTAGAGGTCCCATAGCTAAGTTAGCTTCAATGGGGTCGTTAGCAACAGCATTGCTAGGCTTCGCCAGGCGGTACAGCATTAACCGTGTGGTTACAGGTGCAGAGTTTGGTAGTATTGTTGATCTTCTGTCTATCCTTCCAGTCAGGGGCTTATTTCTTTTGTTTCTATCTGCATTTAAGCACGATGCTATCACGTTAGCTCCGTAGCTAAAGTGCTCCGCCGATGTATTGTCGTGGAGATAAAAGTCACTTTAAATGTCCATTTCGCGTTCTCGACTCTCATTTTCAAGAGGATATAGTATCCGAGGTGGTTTAAAATACAAATCCGTGATCCACAATAGAAAAAGGAGAGAGTGTGGAATCCAATGAGCCCTTGTACCTAAGTTAAGGTCAGAGCGAAAAAAGATACGTCCTGCACTGCACTCTAATCCTTCACTCTCACGTTCCTCATTCACAAATCTTTCATCCTGGCTCAAATTAATGGGATAATCGTCGCTTTCTCGGTCCGAATCGCTCTCGCTGCTGGTGTAAACATTGTGCAAATGTGAGGAGCCCTTCAACCTGCGACGTCACGCTACTTCCGGTACAGGCAAGTCTTTTTTATCAGCGACCAAAACTTTATCGTCGATGTTCTCTACTAAATCTTTTCAGCAAAAATATGGCAATATCGCGAAATGATCAAGTATGACACATAGAATGGATCTGCTATCCCCGTTTAAATAAGAAAATGTCATTTCAGTAGGCCTTTAATGGCCTTGCGCCTTATTATCTATCTGACCTGATTTTAACGTATCAACTCTCGCAGATTCTGAGATCCTCTGGCATTGGCCTTTTATCTTCACCAAATACCAGAACAAAGACCCACGGTGAGGCGACATTTAGCCCCTATGGCCCCCATCTGCCAGAGAGCCTCAAGAATGCAGAGACCTTTGAAATAAAATTTAAAAAAGCTTAAAGACACACCTTTTTAATCAGGCTTTGAGTATGTGTGTGTGTGTGTTCTCTTCTTTTTGTTTTCCATTTGTGTGCAGCCCGTTGTTTTTTTGCCACTTGCCTGTGTATGAAAAGTGCTACACAAATATAGTTTGATTTGATACACTATTACAAATGTACAAAACATATTTTAATGTGTATTTGTCACTGGAATGCGTGGGCCAGACCGGGACCGGTTGTTCCTGAACGTAGCTTCATGAATCAAACTTGCGCCAAAAACTCTCTTACGACCACTGCCTTTACCAGTTACTCACAGAACAGGGCAAAGAGTTTCAGACTGGCTTTTTATTTTCACATTTGTGGCACTGCATTTTGTTGCATTTTTTGATTTTGAATTTAATCATCAAGCTTGCAGGATGATAGAATGCTGTTAAAGGCCTACTGAAACCCACTACTACCGACCACGCAGTCTGATAGTTTATATATCAATAATGAAATCTTAACATTGCAACATATGCCAATACGGCCGGGTTAACTTATAAAGTGCAATTTTAAATTTCCCGGGGAACTTCCGGTTCAAAACGCCTTTGGAGGATGACGTATGCGCGTGACGTCGCGAGGTCCAAGGAAGTGTTTGGACCCTATTGGACACTCTGTTTTCTTCGACAAAATTCCACAGTATTCTGGACATCTGTGTTGGTGAGTCTTTTGCAATTTGTTTAATGAACAATGGAGGCTGCAAAGAAGAACGTTGTAGGTGGGATCGGTGTATGCGGCTGGCTGTAGCAACACAACAAGGAGGACTTTGTTGGATAGCAGACGCGCTAGCGGCAAACTCACCTTGACTTCCTACGTCTCCGGGCCGCCGACCGCATCGTCGATCGCTGGAACGCAGGTGAGCACGGGTGTTGATGAGCAGAGGAGGGCTGGCTGGCGTAGGTGGAGCGCTAATGTTTTTATCATAGCTCTGACGAGGTCCCGTTGTTAAGTTAGCGTCGTTAGCAACAGCATTGCTAGGCTTCGACAGGCGTCGAATACACATTAACCGTGTATTTACATGTCCAGTGTTTGGTTCGGTGTCTCCTGATAGTAGTATTGTTGATCTTCTGTCTATCCTTCCAGTCAGGGATTTATTTATTTTGTTTCTATCTGCATTTGAGACAGATGCTATCACGTTAGCTCATGCTAAAGAGCTTCGTCGATGTATTGTCGTGGAGATAAAAGTCACTGTTAATGTCCATTTCGCCTTCTCGACTCTCATTTTCAAGAGGATATAGTATCCGAGGTGGTTTAAAATACAAATCCGTGATCCACAATAGAAAAAGGAGAGAGCGTGGATTCCAATGAGCCAGCTTGTACCTAAGTTACGGTCAGAGCGAAAAAAGATATCTCTTGAACTGCATTCTAGTCCGTCACTCTAACGTTCCTCATCCACAAATCTTTCATCCTCGCTCAAATTAATGGGGTAATCGTCACTTTCTCGCTCCTAATATCGCTCGCTCCATTGTAAACAACGGGGAATTGTGAGCAGCACTACCGCTTGTGACGTCACGCTACTTCCGGTAGGGGCAAGGTTTTTTTTATCAGCGAGCAAAAGTTGCGAACTTTATCGTCGATTTTCTCTACTAAATCCTTTCAGCAAAAATATGGTAATATAGCGAAATGATCAAGTATGACACATAGAATGGATCTGCTATTCCCGTTTAAATAAAAAAAAATCATTTCAGTAGGCCTTTAAGGTAGGTGAACTTGTCGGCGAGCTTGATTGTATTTCCTGAAATCTGGAAGATTGGGAGAGTGATTTCATTAGGTCCTCGGTTTATTACTTCGTAATTTGCTTGCCGTTTATGACTATGCCAGATTGAGTGTAGGCTGTGTTCACAGAAGTAAAGACATGTTGGAGTGAGTCTCTTAAGTGCAAGACAAAAACCGTGGCATCGGAATACTGAAGCTCAAAGATGGTGTCTTGCCGCATTTTAGTATTGGCTTTGAGGCAACGTAGATTGAAAATGCTGCCATCCAGGCACTAACTGAAGTCCCCGCCGTCACATGAGGAGAATTAATTTTGTGCTATTACACTGAGCAGTGAAAGTGTAGGAGCAAGAACACAGCCTTGCTTTACACCCACGTTGAACTTAAAGGGCTCAATAAGAATACCTCTAACCATGACATGGGCTGTCGTGTTGTTATGAAATTCCTGCAAGATGGTAATAAATTTAGGGGGGCAACCACATTTGGCAAGTATCTTCTAGATCAGTTCCCAGTTGACAGTGTCAAAAGTCTTGGGAAAGTCAATAAACAGTGTAAAGAAACTTGTGCTGTTCGCCTTGTTGTTCTTTAGGCCGGTGATTGCAGTGGCAACGTCATCGTAGTTTGGCTCTGCATCCAATTTGTTTATGGTTGGCAGAGTGAGGAGCTTTTTGTAACAATGGCACTGGATTGATGCGATTGAGTAACTCACAGAAGTGCTCCGCCCACCACTCAAGGATACTCTGTTTTCCCATCGGCTGATTTGACAGGAGCAGAGAAGTTTCTAGATGGTCTATACACAGTCCTTCAAAATTGATTAACAAGACTGTGTAGATCATTATCATCAGCAAACCTTTAGATTTATTTAGCTTTGTTTTAAGCCGGAGAGCAAGGTGGTTAAAATCCGCTGGCAGACCCTTCAGGTAAAAGGTGTAGCCTTCACCTATCTCTGAGATGGAGCCCTCATCAGCCAGCCGAGTTTCACTCAAGGCAGCAAAGTCAACGTCATATCAGCTGAGCTCTGAAGCCATGAATGCAGTGCGGTGAGCTGGGTGACCGCTTTTAGGTTTGTCCAGGAGTATTTACACATTCCACGTGATAAGATGAGTGCTTGTGTACAGATTTGATTTGTTTTTTTTTGTTTCGACCGCATGAAGGATGCTCTGGTGGGTGTGGCTGCCAACCCAAGGTGAAGTGGAACAGGCAATGTTTAGACCACATTTTCTGGTCATCCTCAGCCTTGAGGCAAGCAGTGCAAACCTTAAAAAAAGCCTGCAAGGTCACACAGGTAGCTGCCAAAGGAGAGGGCCGTTCCAATCGCAAACTCCAGCGTCCATCTTGCCTGCGGCTGCCTGTGAGCAGATGACAGACTAAGAGCTTCCAGTTCCATCCAGTAACATGCCCCCGTCGCCTGAAAAATAATCTATCGCCACAGGACTTTTGATATGTGTCAGTAAAATGTCTCAGTGAAAAATGTTTTGTTTTTCCAGTCTCATTGACTTGACCCCTGAAAACAAAACCCGATGGCAGGGATGGTCCCATCTGATCAGAAGTTGCAAGAGCTGCAGGACCTTTGCCCGGTCCCCAAGGTATGAATATTGGGCCCTGCCTTATGCACTGGGTGCAGTGCATTGTGTACCCACAGAGACTCCAGGTCCCCAAAGTAAAGTGATACTATTTGACCCACAGTTGGCGCCTTGTCAGGTACTACCACTCCAGACCAGAGCGGACATGGGAATTATGGCAATTAAGGAGTTATTCCACTCTGCTCAAAACTGCATGACTTCCAAAATGGAGTCTTGTCATCAAATGCAGTTTATAGTCTTACTCAGGACTATCAATACATATTATCAGACCACAAAAAAGTGTTTTCATAGGGTCATGTTATGAGTTTTTTCCTGAATTTAAAACACTTCCTTGTGATCTACATAACATGCAATGTCGGTTCTTTGGTCAAGGTTATGTCATACATACAATTTTCAGCTTTTTTATGCAAACTATATTCATCAAAAGTTACACACTGCAGGAGACTAAAAATAGAGGTGAAAAAAAATATATATATGTAAATGTACTGAAATACATACTATGTTAGTTGTCTTTACAAATGGTATTGCTTCAGTATTACAAACCCCGTTTCCATATGAGTTGGGAAATTGTGTTAGATGTAAATATAAACGGAATACAATGATTTGCAAACAATTTTCAACCCATATTCAGTTGAATATGCTACAAAGACAACATATTTAAAGTTCAAACTGATAGACTTTTTTTTTTGTGCAAATAATCATTAACTTTAGAATTTGATGCCAGCAACACGTGACAAAGCAGTTGGGAAAGGTGGCAATAAATACTGAAAAAGTTGAAGAATGCTCATCAAACACTTATTTGGAACATCCCACAAGTGAACGGGCAAATTGGGAACAGGTGGGTGCCATGATTGGGTATAAAAGTAGATTCCATGAAATGCTCAGTCATTCACAAACAAGGATGGGGCGAGGGTCACCAACCAAGATGACAGCCAAATGGACTTTGCTGTTTTATTTTTCAATGAAACAATAGAAAATACGTACTCATATAGTAGTACAGTTGTTATTAGTGAGAATATAATTATTTTAAGGCAGTGGTTCTTAACCTGGGTTCGATCGAACCTTAGGGGTTCGGTGAGTCGGCCTCAGGGGTTCGGCGGAGCCTCCACCGCGGAGGTCAAGACACACCCGACTCATCGTGTGAATAAAAACTTCTCCGTATCGGCGTATAATGGATACCCCCAAACAATTTTCCATATGCGGGCGCAAAGGCAAAAACTCCTTGAGCATTCAGTGGAGCAGTCCCAAACCTGACTAAATAACAAGTTAAATGTTTTATTATGTATTATGTAAATGGCAGCAGTCATTTCTATGAGATGATTTTCTAATATAAGTGTGTTGGCCCACTTACAATGACTATAACAACAAATATTGTTTTAAGATCAAAGATGTGTCTGGAATCAGAGACATTTCTGTACCCATGGAACTGAAGCAAACAATTGCCACGCACTTAGATGAGCTTGCAAAGTCTCTCGACAGATATTTCCCTACAAGAGAGTCATATCCAGCATGGGTGAGACAGCCGTTCACGTTTGCTGTCGAGACAGCAGATGTCAATGATGAATACCTCGACGAAATCATTGAAATTCAGCAGAGCCAAGGTTTGAAAACAACTCTTCAGAACAACAACGCTCTCAACGTTTCGGTGTCGACAAATGGAAAAGTATCCAGTTATTGCTAAGAAAGCCCTGGGATTTTTTTTTTATACCATTTGTTACAACATATCTTTGCGAGCAATCCTTTCCGAGGATGCTGGACATAAAAAGGAAGAAAAGGAACAGACTTTGACATGACAATGACAGTGGCACTTGCCAAGGTGAAGCCATGCATATCTGAACTGGTCTCTCATAAGGCAACAGGAGAAGTCACACTTATTTGCAGGCGTGTAATTTGTTGTGACTTCATGCACTGTGTTGGTTTTGTTCTTTGAACAAGGTGATGTTCATGCACGGTTAATTTTGTGCACCAGTGAAAACACATATAACTTTGTCTTGAATTTGAAAAAAAAATAACGTTTTATTTTTCACTAAAGAAGGGTTCGGTTAATGCGCATAAGAAACTGCTGGGGTTCGGTACCTCCAACGAGGTTAAGAATCAATGTTTTAAGGTATTTTTGGGTTCATTGAGTTTAGCTAATTAGGGACCGAATGTCCCTTTGGGACAGAGGACCCTATTGTACTTGTAAGGTTTTATTCGTTATTATTCTTATTATACCGCCGCCTCTTTGAGCTGTAATTTGACCCCCTTAACATGCTTCAAAACTCACCATATTCGACACACACATCAGGACTGGCAAAAATTGCGATCTAATCACAAAAACTAGACCCAAAACTGAAAATTGCGCTCTAGCCCTCCCTAGGAAGAAAAGAAAACACGGACAAAACTGCCTGTAACTCCCACTAGGAATGTCAGAGAGACCTGAAACAAAAACCTCTATGTAGGTCTCACTTATACCTAGATTTCATACACTGACATCCTTCAGCAAAAATCAACAGGAAGTTTGCAATTCCCCCTTCAAAACAAAAGTTTTGTAAAAACAGTCACCTTTGCCTTTTTGAGCTGGAATTTGACCCCCTTAACTGGACACACACATCAGGACTGGCAAAAATTGTGATCTAATCAAAAAACCTGAACCCCAAAACTCAAAATTGCGCTCTAGCGCCCCCTAGGAAGAAAACGCAGACAAAACTGTTCCCAGAAAGAAAACACAGACCAAACTGCCTGAAACTTCCAGTAGGAATGTCGTAGAGACATGAAACAAAAACCTCTATGTAGGTCTCACTTAGACCTACATTTCATATATTGACAACCCCCAGCATAAATCAACAGGAAGTTTGCAATTCCCCCTTCAAAACAAAAGTTGGGTCAAAACAGTCACCTTTTTTCAAACATGATCTCCTCTGAGCGTGTTTGTCGTGTCGGCTTCAAACTAGCACAGGAGAGAGATTGAACCCTTCTGATTAAAAGTTTATGAAAGAGTTGTAATTACTGCTCCGGTTTTGATTTCATGAGCCTTCAAACAACCGCTGCGCTGATGCTGCTGCGCTACTGCCGTCTCAAGATGGCCGCTTAAAAGCATGAAGCACCAGCGTGACCACCACTGGTAAAAATATGTTGTATGGGTGAAAGAAAGAAACACCAGTGTGACCCCAGGATGCAGGGAAGGTAGGTAATGTGCAGGTAAAGATATGTTGAATGGGTAAAGGCAGGAAACACCAGCAAAAGTCGGTCCCGTCCAACGCTGCTTGCAGCTTTAATTGTACTTGTTTTGGAAAGTCTTGACATGGCCAAATGTTCTTGTTCTATTGGCAGATAATTTTGCTTAGTTCAAATAAAATACCCCTATTTTTTGTATTTTTTGGTTATTGTTTTTGAACACTGACTTTTTGCAGTGGACATTAAATCTTACAAGTAATTAAAGCTTACATTGAAGGGATACAAGCTTCGAGAACCCATTACTCCCGATGTATCGCTGTAAAAACAAAGTCTGATGTCTCAACCTGTGTGGGTACTACATGACCAGTACATTTACAATATTATAGCGGGACCATTGCCACTTACTGTAGCTCAGAATTAGTCAGGTAAAACATTGTATGGAGCAGGGGTCCCCAAACTAGTCCCAAGTAAAAAAAAATTATTAAAAAAAATATATTTTTTTAATTATAATTTTTTTTAAAATTTGTCCTTACTCGTCCATTTGCTACTGTCTCCTAGCCACTCAGGCAAATCATATTGTCTAAAAATGCATTTTACCATCAATAACGTGACATGCAGCAAGTGCGCTCTTTAAAGGCCTACTGAAACCCACTACTACTACTATAAAAGGAAAGGCCATGTAACACATTGGTAAAAATGCCCCTGTGCCAACTTGTATGCAATGTGTTGCTGCCATTAAATTCTAAGTTAATGATTAATTGAAAAAAAAAAAATATATATTTATATAATAAATATATATATAATACAATAAAATAATATCTTATTTAAATATATATGAATCATATATATATATATATATATATATATATATATATATATATATATATATATATATATATATATATATATATATATATATATATATATATATAATATCATAATAATTATATTAATAAATATTAATATAATATGTATTAATACAAATTGTATATATGTATGCATAGATATATACATACAAATGCATGTATATAAATATATATATACAAAAATATATATGTATGTATATAAATACGTATACATATATACATACATAAAGTATATACATACATACATATATACAAACATACATACATACATACATATTCATATATGCATGCATATATATATAAACACCATATTTTTCAGACCATAGGGCGCACCGGATTATAAGGCGCACCGCCGATGAGCGGGTCTTTTCAGGTTTATTTTCATACAAAAAGCGCACCGGATTATTAGGCCCATTAAAGAGGTCATATTATGATTTAAAACACTTCCTTGTGGTCTACATAACATGTAGTGGTGGTTCTTTGGTCAAAATGTTGCATAGATTATGTTTTACAGATCATCTTCAAGCCGCTTTCTGACAGTCGCTTTAGAATGCGCCGTTTTGTGGGCGGTCTTACTTACGTGGCTCCATTTGGACAGCGTCTTCTCCCCGCCATTTTTGTTGTAGCGGTGTAGCGTGCAAGGACGGGAGTGGAAGAAGTGTCAAAAGATGTCTGGCGGTGGTTTGGCTTCAAGTGGGAATATGTCGAACAGACAACCGTAATTTGTCAAGTGTGGGGCAAAAGCGTTGCTATAAAAAGTAGCATTACTGCTAATATGTAGCATCGTTTGAAAAGTCCCCTGCTAGAAAATGAAGAGTGTTTTAAACTCCGCACGTCAACATCTCCATTGTGTATTATTCAAACTCACCTAATTCAGCTGGCTAGTTGTTATCAAGAGTACTGAAACCCTTTTCAACATGAATCTGACAACTAAGTAGGCTAAAAAACTTTAATACATGCTCGGATAAGGCCAGTATCGGCCAGTATCAGTATCGGATCGGAAGTGCAAAAACCTGGATCGGGACATCCCTATTGACATTGTTATAACCAGGAAAGATGAGGTCACCTACCTAGGTTCCATTCCAGAGGCTAACCTTTCCTGTGATAAAATGGCAACCAAGGTAATCAAAAAGGTCAACCAACGAACAAGATTGCTCTACAGAATCTCCTCTCTGGTCAACAAAAGCACCTTGATGATTCTAGCGGGAACTCTCGTTCAACCCTTTTTCAATTACGCATGCACTTCCTGGTACTCCAGCACCTCCAAAACCCTCAAATCTAGACTCCTAACATCCCAGAACAAGCTAGTCAGATTACTTCTAGACCTGCACCCCAGATCACACCTCACTCCTACCCACTTCTCCAAAGTGGGCTGGCTCAAGGTGGAGGACAGAGTTAAACAACTTGCACTGAGCCTCGTCTATAAAATCCGCTACACCTCCCTGATACCGAAGTACATGTCAAACTACTTCCTTAACGTAAAGGACCGCCATAACCACAACACCAGGGGGAGCTCCACTAACCACGTTAAACCCAGATTCTAACAAAGGTCTTAACTCATTCTCTTTCTATGCCACATCAATATGGAATGCACTCCCAAAAGAAAGGACATCTCAATCCTCCTTCAAAACCGCACTAAAAGAACACCTCCAGGCAACTACAACCCTAAACTAACACCCTGCCCGGATTGTAAATAATCAAATGTAGATACTTTTTCTTATGCTTTCTGATCTCTCTCTCTATGTCCACTACTTGCTGTACATATCCTACCAAGTCAGTCCTACACTGTTCCAATGTCCATTTCTCTGATGATGCAATTGTTGATGCCTGAAGTATTGATATTAACCAAACCTAACCCCCCCCCCCCCCCCGCCCCCTCCTCACCTCACCCCCCGGATTGTAAATAATGTAAATAATTCAATGTATATACTCTGATGATTATCTTGTGTGATGACTATATTATGATGATAGTATATATCGGTATCATTAATCAATTTAAGTGGACCCCGACTTAAACAAGTTGAAAAACTTATTCGGGTGTTACCATTTAGTGGTCAATTGTACGGAATATGTACTTCACTGTGCAATCTACGAATAAAAGTCTCAATCAATCAATCAAAGGAGGTAAGAAAAGTTGGTTTTGCATAATATTGCGAAACAAAACGCCAGGTAATATGTCTGCTAATAGATGCCATTCTGCAGCCCTTATACACACACCATAAAAATACTTGTATGTTGAAGCACACAGCACGTCTGAATAAGGTAGCCGTTATGCTCCGACAATCCATCAAGCGGTGCTGCTTCTTAACTTACCAAAGTTTTAATAAAACATGTTGACAGATTTTTGAGTGCTGTGTGTAATTGTTCTATATTCTCAATGGAACATTTAAAGTTTTGGTGTTGTTTGCTGGCGTCATCGTGCAGTTTACAGGTATCTCTTATGTGTGACTGCCATCTACCGGCCAGACTTATCATTACACCATGTACCAAATAAAATTGCTTTGAGGTTTGTGAGCACAACCAGAATTATTCCGTAAATTAGGTGCACTGTCCATTTTAGAGAAATAGAAAGTTTTAAGTGTGCCTTTTGGTCCGAAACATATGGTATATTATATATGTGTATATATACATAAAAACATACATACACACGTACATATATATCAGTGTCCTGCCCCACACATTGAATCAAACGGCATATTTTAAGATAGTAAAATGTTGATTACCTGAAAGTATGAAGTGAATATCTAAATTGTCTCACTCACAAAGCAGTTGGCCAGGAAGGTCAAGACAAATCCACGCATTAGGATTTAGTTATCTTTGGTGTATTATGCATCCCCTCATAACATTGGCCATGATGAGAACTACAACCCAAACCCCAGAGCTCATACTGGAAGTCATTCAAGGCAAGGTTGTCCAACCCTCCACAGAGCTTGGCTGCACTTTGCATAAACAAGGTGAGGCAAGCAGCCAGCTGGCTCCCCAATCAGAAGAATATCTACAAACAAATAAGCAACTCTGGCATAGCTTCAAGTGAAGGGAAAGCAGGTACATTAAATCAATTGAGCAGTTTTCCTCTTTGCCTAGATAATCTTTAAAACAGGGGTTCTTAACTAGTTTGGCTGTGGGACCCACCATTACCAACACAGAATGACTTAGTCGTTTATCGCAGCTAATTGGTAGCAGCCCTGACCGGGGTAAACATTTCCACAATGTAGGATTATTATTGATACATCTAAGATTTTCATAGTAACATTATAAAAAACAGTTTACATGTTAACCTTTTATATACGTAAAAGGGTCCTTTATAGACTTTATATTATTCAGACCATTATAGCTCAGAGAGTATGGGGTATCGGACTGTCTGATTATGGCGGTCCGCTCCGCGTATGATCAGTGTCAGAGTTTGGTCCGCATTGTCGGCAGTAAGTCGGACTCGTTTCCAGTAATGGATGGACTCCGCCAAGGCTGCCCTTTGTCACCGATTCTGTTCATAACTTTTACGGACAGAATTTCTAGGCGCAGTCAGGGCGTTGAAGGGATCCTGTTTGGTGGCTGCAGGATTAGGTCTCTGCTTTTTGCGGATACTGTGGTCCCGATGGTTTCATCTGGCCAGGATCTTCAGCTCTCACTGGATCGGTTCGCAGCCGAGTGTGAAGCGACTGGGATGGGAATCAGCACCTCCATGTCCGACTCCATGGTTCTCGCCCGGGAAAGGGTGGAGTGCCATCTCCGAGTTGGGGATGACAACTTGCCCCATGTGGATGAGTTCAAGTTCCTCTGAGTCTTGTTCACAATGGAGAAAAGAGTGGATTGTGAGATCAACAGGCGGATCGGTGCGACGTCTTCAGTAATGAGGATGCTGTATCGATCCGTTGTGGTGAAGAAAGAGCTGAGCCGGAAGGCAAAGCTCTCAATTTACCGGTCAATCTACGTTCCCATCCTCACCTATGGTCATGAGCTTTGGGTTATGACCGAAAGGACAAGATCACGGGTACAAGCGGCCGAAACTAGTTTCCTCCGCCGGGTGGCGGGGCTCTCCCTTAGAGATAGGGTGAGAAGCTCTGCCATCCGGGAGGAGCTCAAAGTAAAGCCGCTGCTCCTCCACATTGAGAGGAGCCAGATGAGGTGGTTCGGGCATCTGGTCAGGATGCCACCTGAACGCCTCCCTAGGCTGGCCTGGGAACACCTCGGGATCCCCCGGGAGGGGATGGACGAAGTGGCTGGGGAGAGGGAAGTCTGGGCTTCTCTACTTAGGCTGCTTCCCCCGCGACCCGGCCTCGGATAAGCAGAAGAACATGGATGGATGGATGGGTCCTTTATAGTCCTGAACATTGTAATCAAAACCATGGAGGCATGGCTGAGATATTGATAAAACACTGTTGCCTTGTTCCAAACGAGCCACTTGGAATGAGGTGGCGACTTGTCCAGGGTGTACACCACCTTCCGCCCGAATGCAGCTGAGATAGGCTCCAGCACCCCAAAAAAAGGGACAATTGTTAAAAAATGGATGGATGGATGATTAAAAGTATCAAAATACGGTAAATATTGTACATATTACATATTGTTATGAACCTGTCTGTTACTACATTTCATATATTATATATCCATCCATCCATCCATCCATTTTCTACCGCTTATTCCCTTCGGGGTCGCGGGGGGCACTGGAGCCTATCTCAGCTACAATCGGGCGGAAGGCGGGGTACACCCTGGACAAGTCGCCACCTCATCGCAGGGCCAACACAGATAGACAGACAACATTCACACTCACATTCACACACTAGGGCCAATTTTAGTGTTGCCAGTCAACCTATCCCCAGGTGCATGTCTTTGGAGGTGGGAGGAAGCCGGAGGGAACCCACACAGTCATGGGGAGAACATGCAAACTCCACACAGAAAGATCCCGAGGCCGGGATTGAACTCACGACTACTCAGGACCTTCGTATTGTGAGGCAGACGCACTAACCCCTCTTCCACCGTGCTGCCCTATATATATATATATATATATATATATATATATATATATATATATATATATATATATATGACATTGTCTTTGGTTGCCGATGTCTTTTTTTTGTGTGTGATAGAGTGATTGGAGCACATACTTGTTTGTCACAAAAAACATTCATGAAATTTGCTTATTTTATGTATTTATTATGGATCTACTGAAAATGTGACCAAATCTGCTGGGTCAAAAGTATACATACAGTAATGTTAATATTTGCTTACATGTCCCTTGGCAAGTTTCACTGCAATAAGGCACTTTTGGTAGCCATCCACAAGCTTCTGGTTGAATTTTTGACCACTCCCCTTGACAAAATTGGTGCAGTTCAACTAAATGTGTTGGTTTTCTGACATGGACTTGTTTCTTCAGCATTGTCCACATGTTCTCAATGGGGTTTAAGTCAGGACTTTGGGAAGGCCATTCTAAAACCTTAAATATAGTCTGTTTTAGCCATTCCTTTACCACTTCTGTCCTGTTGGAACACCCAACTGCGCCCAAGACCCAACCTCCGGCCTGTTGATTTTAGGTTGTCCTGAAGAATTTGGAGGTAATCCTCCTATTTCATTGTCCCATTTACTCTCTGTAAAGCAAGTTCCATTGGCAGCAAAACAGGCCCACAGCATAATACTACCACCACCATGCTTGACAGTAGGCATGATGTTCCTGGGATTAAAGGCCTCACCTTTTCTCCTCCAAACATATTACTGGGTAGCCTCTCAGTCCGTGGCGATGCAAAACACGCTTGACTGTTGACACTGACATCTTTGTTCCAGCACCTTTCAATTAAATTGCAGACCTGTTTTTGGTGGTTCTCGGTTGACTCTTTATCATCCTGACCATTTTTTTCTCAGCAGCAGGTGATAGATTACGTTTTCTTCCTGATCGTGGCAGTGACAAAACTGTGCCATGCACTTTTTACTTACGAACAATTGTCTCCACAGTTGCTCTTGGCTGCTTTGAAATGGTTCCAAGTGACTTCCATGACTTGTTCAAGTCAATGATTCCTTTTTTCAGATCTGTGCTGAATCAGATCTTTCCCATTGAGTCTAATGACTGCATCACATGAGCCCTACATAAATGGGCTCAGAGAAGTCAACAGGTGTCGTCAATCATAATCACTCACATGAAGTTAAGAGGCCATGCCATGAAGCTAATTTGATTTGATTGTAACTTTTATCATTAATATTTTATTTATTTTTTTCATTGTAAATTGGGCCGTACTCTGGCTCCCACACACACTGGGAGTCAAATATATTGTACATACAAATACACATATACTCACATACACACCGTTATTCATACGTACATACATAGGTACCTACGCTCCCACATACACTACCGTTCAAAAGTTTGGGGTCACATTGAAATGTCCTTATTTTTAAATGAAAAGCACTGTACTTTTCAATGAAGATAACTTTAAACTAGTCTTAACTTTAAAGAAATACACTCTACACATTGCTGATGTGGTAAATGACTATTCTAGCTGCAAATGTCTGGTTTTTGGTGCAATATCTACATAGGCCCATTTCCAGCAACTATCACTCCAGTGTTCTAATGGTACAATGTGTTTGCTCATTGGCTCAGAAGGCTAATTGATGATTAGAAAACCCTTGTGCAATCATGTTCACACATCTGAAAACAGTTTAGCTCGTTACAGAAGCTACAAAACTGACCTTCCTTTGAGCAGATTGAGTTTCTGGAGCATCACATTTGTGGGGTCAAATAAACGCTCAAAATGGCCAGAAATAGAGAACTTTCATCTGAAACTCGACAGTCTATTATTGTTCTTAGAAATGAAGGCTATTCCACAAAATAGTTTGGGTGACCCCAAACTTTTGAACGGTAGTGTACATACACAAATACAGTACATACCTACATACTCAAAGTTCGTACATCCACACGCACATTCATTGTACAAACATACATATACACATACATGTACATATACATTCACTGTACAAACATACATATACCCATAGACCCATAATAAATTAATAAAATAAACAAACTTTATGAATGTTTTTTGTGACCAACAAGTATGTGCTCCAATCACTCTATCACAAAAAAATAAGAGTTGTAGAAATTATTGGAAACTCAAAACAGCCATGACATTATGTTCTTTACAAGTGTATGTAAACTTTTGACCACAACTGTATAGTGGTTAGAGTCCGCCCTGAGATCAGTAGGTCGTGAGTTCAAACCCCGGCCGAGTCATACCAAAGACTATAAAAATGGGACACATTACCTTACTGCTTGACACTCAGCATCAAGGGTTGGAATTGGGGGTTAAATCACCAAAAATGGTGCTCACTGCTCCCCTCACCTCCCAGGGGGTGATCAAGGGTGATGGGTCAAATGCAGAGAATTATTTCGCCACACCTTGTGTGTGCGTGTGACCTTTAAGTGTATATATATATATATATATATATATATATATATATATATATATATATATATATATATATATATATATATATACATATAAAATTACAGTGTGTATACAAAACGTTAAATGAAGGCTTTGAAAGCTACAACGTTGACTCCCATTAGACTTAGACTTAGATTTCCTTTTTATTGTCATTCAAATTGTTACAGTACAGATAAGAACAACATGTTGTTGCATTAGCTCATGGTAGTGCAGGATAAAAGAGTAATAAGATGCAGATATAAATAAACAAATTACTGTACAGATAAATATATTGCACTTTTGCATATGCATCCACGTTTATGGATGTATGTTATATTGTCTTCATATTCCAGCGAGTTAATACATTTTTGGGTGGAATTGAGGGGATTATTATGATGCGTTCAAGAGTCTTATTATCCGCATATTCCAAGCGGGTTTTTTTTATCATCTTTAAAATCCAATCTCATAATGACTGTGAACGATGGACAAAATTCCAATAAAACAACATTGGGTATTTATTTTTAGTTATTTTTTTAATATTATGCTTCCAAAAATATTGTATTAAATTCCTTTGGTGGTGGTATGGTATGATATGGTTATAATTACCAAATGGGGTTTTTTTTTTATGTTGAAAATGCATCTAAAATTAAACAAAACTCCAAATCTGGAAAGACAACTGTCACCAGGCCATGACATAGAGTACAGAATTCAAATCAATTAACATTTTGTAAAAACATAAATAACACCTTTGCTAAAATTCGAATTAAAGCAACTACTACTAAAAAATACCAGTAGAAGTGCTGATTTTTACAAAAACAAAACATTTGTAACTGCAATCAATGTGCCTGTTTTGCTTGGAGTCGTGCAAATGTTGCAGTACATTCAAATTTCAACTGAAAAGTGCAGACATTTCTATGTGGTGATGCGGCACAGCTTGCGAAAAAGTTAACTTTTTGGGGGGGGGAGGAAGACGCAGAAGGTAGATTCACTTATTAAGCATCAGGCTCTGTGGGGGAGACAGAAGTGCATACAGGTGATTTTGAGATACTACCACAAGTCTGATCATTAGTAGTAGAAGCAGAAAATACAGCTGCAGTCGTGTGCTGACCAGCAATTAGTTTTATATTTTTCTTCAGTGGCATTTTTGCAGTCTCCTTTCCCTGCTTAAGATCTCTTCAAAAGCAGCATGAATGCCCTCTGAGCAGCGACCGACATTCAAATATTTCTAATCACTGCCAACAAATTATGTTTTCTTATTTCATTACAGCATATCCCCTAAACCAGGGGTGTCCAAAGTGCGGCCCGGGGGCCATTTGCGGCCCGCAGCTAATTGTTTACCGGCCCGCCACACATTCTGGAAATGCTATTGCAAAAAATAACAAAAAACATTAAAAAAAAGTGGAATGAGGTGAAATCTAACGAGAAAAAGTTGCAATGTTGACACAAAGCTGCCATGCAGGCTGTTTTTTTGTCTTTTGTCTTTCTTTATTTTTTGCCATTGCTCAAAACGAAAATAAAGACAAAAAACTCCAAGTTATAATGAATTATTTTCAAGGCTCCAATTACTTCAAATATTTCACTTAAAAATGTTTTATGTGGTAAATATTGCATATATTGTGTAGTAGCCATATAAAAACATCAACTTTTCTTTGACAAAAGAGCATAAAACAAACAAAATAATAGTTCAAACGTAAAATCGACAGATATATCTGAAGTTGATCTCGTAACTTAAGTGTTGAAAGTAAAAAAAAAAAAAAAATAAAACAAATGTATCACTTTATGAGTGGGGCACCTTTTGGATCCCAAATATATTTAGTGGTATTTTATTTATCTTTTCACTGTGACGACTCAAAAATATTAAAGAATTAAAATCAATGGTGTCCTGCATTATTGATCTTTTAGGGCTCTAATTACTAAATACTGCATATTTCAGTTTTACTAGTTTTTAAAAAAAAAAAGTTGATATAGAGATTTACTGTAAGCGTCAAATAAAAATAAAAAAATACAAATTAGACTTTAACATTTTAATAACTGAGACAGTTTATGGTCCCCGGGACACCTAAAGGTAAAATACATTTTAAAAATCCATATATTTTGTTATGATTTGAAAATGAAAAATGTCAAAATGGCCCCCACATGCTTTAATTTTTCCGTTTGCGGCCCTCAGTGGAGAAAGTTTGGACACCCCTGCCCTAAACGTTAAAACATAATCTACACGAATGAGCACAACGTCGAGCAATGGAAACGTAGGTTTATTTACTATCAAAATTGTGTATTTAGTTGTTGAAATTACATCTGTGTTGACTGGCTCGTTGTTTTACTAGTGGTAAAAGGGGAACTGCACTTTTTGGGGGGGGGGGGGGGATTTTGCTTATCATTCACAATCCTGAAGTAAGACAAGTGTGGAAGGAGAAGGTCACCGCCTCTGTCCATGGTGCTGAAGACAGAGCACCATCAGACGGGGGAGCGTGGCAGTGCTGACGGCGAGACACAGCTGGCAGGTGATTAGATTTCACAGGTGGTGTGTGATAATCAAATCATCTGTTGTCTTTAACAGTAAGCGGCCGGGAGCAGGAGGGGAGAAAGGATACGGACGTGATTAAAAAGTCACGTTCTGATGGAGAAAGAGTTGGACACAAATCTATGCACATTAAAAACGTTGTTAAAACTGCACGCTTGGCTCTTGTGCCGTGTCTACAGTGGAACCGCTAGGAGGCAACTTCCACTACAAGTGTTTTCTTTTTTTATGCATTATAAATTTGCAAATAAATGCGATAAAAAGTCTGCTTACTATGGAGCCGATGTATTCTGCCAAAAAAGCCTTTAAAAAACATCCAAACACCTCCATTCAGGTTTCATATACATACTGGAAATATATATATATATATATATATATATATATATATATATATATATATATATATATATATATATATATATATATATATATATATATATATATATATATATATAATATACAATATATACATATGAATTGGGAAATTGTGTTAGATGTAAATATAAACGGAATACAATGATTTGCAAATCATTTTCAACCCACATTCAGTTGAATATGCTACAAAGACAACATATTTGATGTTCAAACTGATAAACTTTTTTTTTTGTTGCAAATAATCATTAACTTTAGAATTTGATGCCAGCAACATGTGACAAAGAAGTTGGGAAAGGTGGCAATAAATACTGATAAAGTTGAGGAATGCTCATCAAACACTTATTTGGAACATCCCACAGGTGAACAGGCAAATTGGGAACAGGTGGGTGCCATGATTGGGTATAAAAGTAGATTCCATGAAATGCTCAGTCTTTCACAAACAAGGATGGGGCGAGGGTCACCACTTTGTCAACCAGCTATTGCAAGGAATTTAGGGATTTCACCATCTACGGTCCGTAATATCATCAAAGGGTTCAGATAATCTGGAGGAATCACTGCAAGTAAGCAGCTAAGCCCGTGACCTTTGATCCCTCAGGCTGTACTGCATCAACAAGCGACATCAGTGTGTAAAGGATATCACCACATGGGCTCAGGAACACTTGAGAAACCCACTGTCAGTAACTACAGTTGGTCGCTACATCTGTAAGTGCAAGTTAAAACTCTCCTATGCAAGGCGAAAACCGTTTATCAACAACACCCAGAAACGCCGTCGGCTTCGCTGGGCCTGAGCTCATCTAAGATGGACTGATACAAAGTGGAAAAGTGTTCTGTGATCTGACGAGTCCACATTTCAAATTGTTTTTGGAAACTGTGGACGTCGTGTCCTCCGGACGAAAGAGGAAAAGAACCATCCGGATTGTTATAGGCCCAAAGTTGAAAAGCCAGCATCTGTGATGGTATGGGGGTGTATCAGTGCCCAAGACATGGGTAACTTACACATCTGTGAAGGTGCCATTAATGCTGAAAGGTACATACAGGTTTTGGAGCAACATATGTTGCCATCCAAGCAACATTACCATGGACGCCCCTGCTTATTTCAGCAAGACAATGCCAAGCCATGTGTTACATCAACGTGGCTTCATAGTAAAAGAGTGTGGGTACTAGACTGGCCTGCCTGTAGTCCAGACCTGTCTCCCATTGAAAATGTGTGGCGCATTATGAAGCCTAAAATACCACAACGGAGACCCCCGGACTGTTGAACAACTTAAGCTGTACATCAAGCAAGAATGGGAAATAATTCCACCTGAGAAGCTTAAAAAATGTGTCTCCTCAGTTCCCAAACGTTTACTGAGTGTTGTTAAAAGGAAAGGCCATGTAACACAGTGGTGAACATGCCCTTTCCCAACTACTTTGGCACGTGTTGCAGCCATGAAATTCTAAGTTAATTATTATTTGCAAAAAAAAAAAAAGTTTATGAATTTGAACATCAAATATCTTGTCTTTGTAGTGCATTCAATTGAATATGGGTTGAAAAGGATTTGCAAATCATTGTATTCCGTTTATATTTACATCTAACACAATTTCCCAACTCATATGGAAACGGGGTTTGTAGTAACAGGCAGATGAAAAATAAGAGATAATGTTTACGTATTTTTGTCATTTCAAGCATTAATTTCAAAAACGCATCTAAACGTTCGCTTTTTTTCTTCGACATCATCACTGATTATCACTCACTGCAGACTTCATGGGAACCAACAAACATTAAATATCACTTACTGTACAATGTCTGCTGTCATTAGGATGTCGACTGATAAAATCTTGTTTTATTTCTGTTTTATATAAAGAATGACTCATAATCCTCGTGGGAAAAAAAGGGGGGGGGGGGCGGGGGGGTGTAACCAAGCGTCTTTTTGTGCCTTTCTCGCCATTCCAGGTCTAAATTGGCTGTCAAAGTGAACCAACTTGTCGGATCCTTGTGGTCTACATAACATGTAATAGTGGTTCCTTGGTCAAAATGTTGCATGGATTATGTTTTACAGATCATCTTCAGGTTGCTTTCTGACAGTCGCTTCAGGATGCGCCGTTTTGTGGGCGGTCTTATTTACGTGGCTCACCTTCGGCAGCGTCTTCTCCCCGTCATCTTTGTTGTAGCGGTGTAGCGTGCAAGGACGGGAGTGGAAGAAGTGTCAAAAGATGGAGCTAACTGTTTACTGACGGAGCAGCATCTCCTCATCCGTGGCTCACTAGTGCAACAACAACGCCGGAAATGTGTCCCGTGAAAAAACGACCGACCGGAACTCTCTAATAACTAAAGTTCCGTGGGTGAATTATGAAAACCCACTACACTGGTAGTTTTTAGCGCTTCCATAGCGAGATATAAGTTAGAACTTTACGCTACTTTGTATTAGAAATGGCAACAGCAGAGGGTGAATGCCCCATAACAAGAAGATGGACACGGACTACAGTGGCGGACGTGCGCAAATTTTCAGGACTTATGCAGATCTCACATACACATCAGCAGGTACCAGAAGGTAAGAAAAGTCGGTTTTGATAATATTGTGAAACAAAACGCCAGATAATATGTCTGCTAATGGGTGCCATTTTGCGGTCCTTATACACACACCATAGTAATACTTGATTTTTGAGTGCCGTGTGTAATGTTCTTTATTTTCAATGGAACATTTAAAGTGTTTTGGTGTTGTTTACTGGCGTCATATTGCAGTCTACACGTATCTCTTATGTGTGACTACCATCCACTGGTCACACTTATCATTACAACATGTACCAAGTAAAATTGATTCGAGGTGGGTAAGCACAATCAGAATGATTCTGTACATTAGGCGCACCAGGTCATAAGGCATACTGTCGATTTTTGAGAACATTAAATGATTTTAAGTGCGCCTTATAGTCCGAAAAATAGGGTACATGCATATATCTTGTTGTTGTTGTACATTACAAAACTAGTCCTGAGATGAATTTTGGACTCAGTCTTGTTTTCTGCGCTTTGCACTAGTGCTGCATGTGAGGAATTAGTAATCATAATCAGCACTATTTAAGTTGAGCTGCTGGGTAATTGCATGTGTTTTCTGCCTGTGTTTTGGACCAGGTTGCCGCAGCTATTTTGGATTGTTTGGACTGCAACTTTTGCTCGAAGCTTCCTGTTGCCTCCTCGGAAGTTTTTTTTGTTTTTCTTGCTCCGGGCGCACATTCATTTGGCGAGTTTCCAAGCTCGCCTTCTTGTTTACCTTCATACTTTCATGTGTGTGTCTTGCTGCTTGTACTGAGCTTCCCTTTTGTTGCAATAACGACTCTTTTGGATTGGTTCTGTAACGATGTCATCGCCATTTAGGGTGACGTCACACGCGCGAAGAGCTCACCGTGACACTTACAGCTTCATTAAAACTGAATTCAAATCACTTAATGTGATTAAAATGTTTTTATTAGTTACTGCCATTAATTGCGACAAAATGTTAAAGTCTAATTTGTATTTTTTTTTTTTATTTAACGCTTACAGTAAATCTCTATATCACCTTTTTTTTTTTTAAAAACTAGTAAAACTGAAATATGCAGTATCTAGTAATTAGAGCCCTAAAAGATCAATAATGCAGGACACCATTGATTTTAATTATTTAATATTTTTGAGTCGTCACAGTGAAAAGATAAATAAAATACCACTAAATATATTTGGGATCCAAAAGGTGCCCCACTCATAAAGTGATACATTTGTTTTATTTTTTTTTTATTTTTACTTTCAACACTTAAGTTACGAGATCAACTTCAGATATATCTGTCGATTTTACGTTTGAACTATTATTTTGTTTGTTTTATGCTCTTTTGTCAAAGAAAAGTTGATGTTTTTATATGGCTACTACACAATATATGCAATATTTACCACATAAAACATTTTCAAGTGAAATATTTGAAGTAATTGGAGCCTTGAAAATAATTCATTATAACTTGGATTTTTTTGTCATTATTTTCGTTTTGAGCAATGGCAAAAAATAAAGAAAGACAAAAGAAAGAAAAAAACAGCCTGCATGGCAGCTTTGTGTCTACATTGCAACTTTTTCTCGTTAGATTTCACCTCATTCCACTTTTTTTTAATGTTTTTTGTTATTTTTTGCAATAGCATTTCCAGAATGTGTGGCGGGCCGGTAAACAATTAATTTTTGCGACAGCCCAGATTGTATGTATTACGTAATATTTTAGTTTATTTTACATGAACATTGACTCAGGAAGTCTTATGTTCACACACACACACCACCACCCCAAAATTACTCTGCTACTTTATGATGAATATTTTGCATTGCGGGTGTTGCAGTTGCAGATCATGTGTTTGTGTCAAAACCCCCTCTGACACTGGCATGACTTCTGTTCCCTTTGTGCATTGAGATCTGCTTCCTATCTACTTTATGATCAAGACCAAAAGCAGTTTTCGGACTATAAGGCACACCTTAAATCCTTTCATTGTCTCAAAAATCAACAGTGCGCCTTATAACCTAATGTACGGGATAATTATGGTTGTGCTTACCGACCTCGAAGCATTTTTATTTGGTACATGGTGTAATGTAATGATAAGAGATATGTGTCGACTGCAATATGACGCCAGTAAACAACACCAAAACTTTAAATGTTCCATTGAAAAAAAAAGAACATTACGCACGCCGCTCAAAAATCTGTCAACATGTTTTAGTACGACTTTGAAGTCGCACCGCTTGGTGGATTGTCGGCCCATTGTCACGGCCAGGGCGCATTCCAGTGTGCCCTCATCTTTGCGCTCTGCGTCACAGCCTTGCCGGCATGTGGCCGATCAGCAATCAGCGCACCTGGACCTGATGAGAGGGAGCTGAATAAAGGACCAGTGGACCCAAGGATCCTGGCGGGAACTTAGTTTACCCTTGGTGTACCTTCCTTCCCGAGTCTTACCAGTTGTTTCCCCCGCGGTTTTGGACTGGCTTCCTCGATCCTCGACCCTCGCTCTGGACACGGACTCTGACGCCTCTCTCTGCCCCACGGACCACACGCGGATCACGGAGCCCTTTTGCCTAGCCCCCTTTGGATTTGTCTGCTTCCTCATCCAACATCACGGTAATACACAACAGCTAACTACACACAGTCTAACACCTCTCACTCTTGGATTTTGTCACACACTCCATTTCCTTAGTTTAGTTAGCATTGTTTTGTATTATATATATATATATATATATATATATATATATATATATATATATATATATATATATATATATATATATATATATATATATATATATATATATATATATACGTTCAAAAGTTTGGGGTCACCCAAACAATTTTGTGTTTGAGCCTTCATTTCTAAGAACAAGAATAGACTGTCGCGTTTCAGATGAAAGTTCTCTTTTTCTGGCCATTTTGAGCGTTTAATTGACCCCACAAATGTGATGCTCCAGAAACTCAATCTGCTCAAAGGAAGGTCCGTTTTGTAGCTTCTGTAACGAGCTAAACTGTTTTCAGATGTGTGAACATGATTGCACAAGGGTTTTCTAATCATCAATTAGCCATCTGAGCCAATGAGCAAACACATTGTACCATTAGAACACTGGAGTGATAGTTGCTGGAAATGGGCCTCTATACACCTATGTAGATATTGCACCAAAAACCAGACATTTGCAGCTAGGATAGTCATTTACCACATTAGCAATGTATAGAGTGTATTTCTTTAAAGTTAAGACTAGTTTAAAGTTATCTACATTGAAAAGTACAGTGCTTTTCCTTCAAAAATAAGGACATTTCAATGTGACCCCAAACTTTTGAACGGTAGTATATATATATATATATATATATATATATATATATATATATATATATATATATATATATATATATATATATATATATATATATATATATATATATATATATATATATAAAATAATCTTTGAACATACTTCCCCCTGGTGACTTTGCCGTCATCTCCCCTCTGTTAAACCACAACACTCATTACGGCTACCGTAGTCAGAGATGCAAGTATTACTACGGTGTGTGTATAAGGACCGCAAATAATAGGATAAGCCTTTTATATGAAAAAAGACCGGAATAGAAACGCTCATTGGCAGTGCGCCTTATAATCCGGTGCGCCCTATGGTCCAGGAAATATGGTGTTTCTGTCATTTGTATCTAATGGTTTATTTAAAAAGTAGGGGGAAAAATCAGTAAATAATCAAATCGTTTGTAAAAACAAATCAGAAATTGCATTGTAGGCAGTAGTAGGCATATAGCCAAGGGTAGCACTGAAAAGAGATGACTAATTTGTGTGCCTCATGGAGCAGGCATGTAGGGGTCACAATTCAAGCTGGTGGCAATGTTCTTCGTGCCATAAATGTCCCATAACTTTGCTCCCTAGCACAGCCTGTATGCACCCGGGCTGCGAGAGATGAAGTAGGCGTAGCGGTAATGATCAGTGTTGCAAACTTAACAAGCACAGTCGTGGTCAAAAGTTTACATACACTTGTAAAGAACATAATGTCATGGCTGTCTTGAGTTTCCAATCATTTCTACAACTCTTATTTTTATGTGATAGAGCGATTGGAGCACATACTTGTTGGTCACAAAAAACATTCATGAAGTTTGGTTCTTTTATGAATTTATTATGGGTCTACTGAACATGTGAGCAAATCTGCTGGGTCAAAAGTATACATACAGCAATGTTAATATTTGGTTACATGTCCCTTGGTAAGTTTCACTGCAATAAGGCGCTTTTGGTAGCCATCCACAAGCTTCTGGTTGAATTTTTGACCACTCCTCTTGACAAAATTGGTGCAGTTCAGTTAAATATGTTGGTTTTCTGAAATGGACTTGTTTCTTCAGCATTGTCCATCATGTTGTCCAAACAAAAAATAAGCTGTTTGGCCACAATACCCAGCAATATGTTTGGAGGAGAAAAGGTAAGGCTTTTAATTCCAGGAACACCATCCCTACCATCACGCATGGTGGTGGAGGTATTATGCTCTGGGCCTGTTTTGCTGCCAAATGGAACTGGTGCTTTACAGAGAGTAAATGGGACAATGAAAAAGGAGGATTACCTCCAAATTCTTCAGGACAACCTAAAATCACCAGCCCGGAGGTTGGGTCTTGGGCGCAGTTGGGTGTTCCAACAGGACAATGACCCCAAACAAACGTCAAAAGTGATAAAGGAATGGCTAAATCAGGCTAGAATTAAGGTTTTAGGATGGCCTTCCCAAAGTCTTGACTTAAACGTGTGGACAATGCTGAAGAAACAAGTCCATGTCAGAAAACCAACAAATTTAGCTGAACTGCACCAATTTTGTCAAGAGGAGTGGTCATTAATTCAACCAGAAGCTTGTGGATGGCTACCAAAAGTGCCTTATTGCAGTGAAACTTGCCAAAGGACATGTGACCAAATATTAACATTGCTGTATGTATACTTTTGACCCAGCAGATTTGGTCACATTTTCAGTAGACCCATAATAAATTCATAAAAGAACCAAATTTATCAGAATAATTGTATCTACGTTATCACAAAACTTTGTGTTTCAATGAGTTCCCGGCGAGCAGACAAAATCTGTCTTTGATCTTACCAAGTAAAAGGCTTGTAAAACTCCACCATGTAGGATGGGAAGCGACATGAATGTGTCGGTTTCTTTGATATATTGTAATCCACAGGAAGATTTTGTCTTGACCCGAGATCTACAAAGCGGAGAGGAAGCAGGACCTGACGCAAGCTCCAGGCATCTTTTCTTTGAACTGTTTTGTGACCTAGGGCAACGGCTGTTTACGACCCCCTTCCTTTAGAAACAGCCGTTGCCATGTAATCAGGGAAAGTCCAAATAAAAGGAGGCGTGCGACCTTTCGTCAGAGCGTGGTGGAAGACTGTGCAAAGAGTACAGCCCAGACGTTTCTCCTCATTGAGGCAAATTGAATCCTGTCTCTGTTTAATTCTTTGCTTCTTGTCTGTTTAATAGATGTCATCCGTGTTTGAACCTGACAAACTTCATGGATGTTTTTTTTGTGACCAACAAGTATGTGCTTCAATCACTCTATCACAAAAAAATAAAAGAGTTGTAGGAATTATTGGAAACTCAAGACAGCCATGACATTATGTTCTTTACAAGTGTATGTAAACTTTTGACCAGGACTGTATGTTTAGCAAGTATTCAGACTCCTCTCGGTTCGAAAAATGTAAGTAGACTCTGACATGAAATCAAATACAAAAATTAATTTAACGTTTATTTTGTTAATATTCTGTCAATGTTGTTGTTGAAAGACACCGGCTATATAAATGGAATGAATGGACGGCTCCTGTATCTGTAAGGGGATGAACTACATAATCAGAATCAGAATCAGAAATACTTTATAAAAGGCCTACTGAAATTATTTGTTTTTATTTAAACGGGGATAGCAGATCCATTCTATGTGTCATACTTGATCATTTCACGATATTGCCATATTTTTGCTGAAAGGATTTAGTAGAGATCAGCGACGATAAAGTTCGCAACTTTTGGTCGCTGATAAAAAAAGCCTTGCCTGTACCGGAAGTAGCGTGACGTCGCAGGTTGAAGGGCTCCTCACAGTTCCCCATTGTTTACACCAGCAGCGAGAGCGCTTCGGACCGAGAAAGCGACGATTACCCCATTAATTTGAGCCAGGATGAAAGATTTGTGGATGAGGAACGTCAGAGTGAAGGACTAGAGCGCAGTGCAGGACGTATCTTTTTCCGCTCTGACCGTAACTTAGGTACAAGGGCTCATTGGATTCCACACTTTCTCCTTTTTCTATTGTGGATCACGGATTTGTATTTTAAACCACCTCGGATACTATATCCTCTTGAAAATGAGAGCCGAGAACGCAAAATGGACATTCACAGTGACTTTTATCTCCACGGCAATACATCGGCGAATCACTTTAGCTACGGAGCTAACGTGATAGCATCGTGCTTAACTGCATATAGAAACAGACGAAATAAGTCCCTGACTGGAAGGATAGACAGAAGATCAACAATACTACCAAACTCTGGACCTGTAACCACACGGTTAATGCTTTCCAGCCTGGCGAAGCCTAGCAATGCTGTTGCTAACGACGCCATTGAAGCTAACTTAGCTACGGGACCTCGACAGAGCTATGCTAAAAACATTAGCTCTCCACCTACACCAGCTCTCATCTGCTCATCAACACCCGTGCTCACCTACGTTCCAGCGATCGTCGGCGCGACGAAGGACTTCACCCGATCATCCTCCGGAGACGGAGGAAGTCAAGGTGAGGACAGCGGCGCGGCGGCGGGCGTTGTAGCTTTCGACGACACCCCGGCCGCCATCAGAGTCGGCAAGAAACATATATTTCCCCAAAGTTACGTACGTGACATGCACATAGCGACACGCACGTACGGGCAAGCGATCAAATGTTTGGAAGCCAAAGCTGTAGTCACGGTAGCGTGTCTGCTATCCAACTCAAAGTCCTCCTGGTTGTGTTGCTGCGGCCGGCCGCTTATACACCGATCCCACCTACAGCTTTCTTCTCTGCAGTCTCCATTGTTAATTGAACAAATTGCAAACGATTCACCAACACAGATGTCCAGAATACTGTGGAATTTTGCGATGAAAACAGAGCTGCTTGTATTGGGATACAATGGTATCCAATACTTCCGCTTCAACCATTGACGTCACGCGCAAACGTCATCATATCGAGACGTTTCCCAGGAAAATTTAAAATTGCACTTTATAAGTTAACCCGGCCGTATTGGCATGTGTTGCAATGTTAAGATTTCATCATTGATATATAAACTATCAGACTGTGTGGTCGGTAGTAGTGGGTTTCAGTAGGCCTTTAATCCCTGAGGGCAAATTAAAATGTGCAGCACAATCCCATTCAAAATCAGACAAACATTACAGGGAGACAGAACAGGATCAAACATTAAGTTAGTGGGGAGTGAAATTATTATTTGCCCTACCGTATTTACGCCTGAGAATTGGGTGTTTTGTGCCGTGACAAACACTTCCTCACAGTATGCTTAAGTCTGTCAAGTTTGATAGTGGAGTTGTTTTGACTGCATGGACCTCATTACTTAAAATCCTCATCTCTAAAAGAGAAGGTCAGGGATCTAAAAATCTCCACTGCAGGCCAGCCTTATCGTTTCTTTCTAATGCGATTTTAGCGTCTCCAATTCCTTAACTGACACTCCTGCTCGCCAAACTGATATCACATCTGTGCAATACATTGCTAAGGCTCTCTTTGGCAGTACGTTGATGTTTTCCCTCTAAACGGGTCTAAAACTGTCAACTTGCTTTTACCTCTTTAGACTTCACAGAGCCCACCCTGCTAGTTTATACTGTCACATTTCAAGCTCCATGCAACTGGAGTTGTTTGGTCGCACAAAGAATCATTGGTCTTATTGCACATGCTATTTCAAAATGAGCAATCCTTCTCAAAGTCATGTCGTTTCCTTAGAGCGGGGGTCGGCAACCCGCGGCTCTAGAGCCGCATGCGGCTCTTTAGCGCCGCCCTAGTGGCTCTCTGGAGATTTTTCAAAAATGTATGAAGAATGGAAAAAGATGAGGGGAAAAAATGTATTTTTTTGTTTTAGTATGGTTTCTGTAGGAGGACAAACATGACACAAACCTCCCTAATTGTTATAAATCACACTGTTTATATTCACTCATTCGAGTATTTGGCGAGCGCCGTTTTTTCCTACTTATTTTGGCGGTCCTTGAACTCACCGTATAGTTTGTTTCCATGTATAAATTTCTCAGACTTTCTAGGACGTGTTTTATGCCACTTCTTTTTCTGTCTCATTTTGTCCACCACACTTTTAACGTCGTGCGTGAGTGCACGAAGGTGAGTTTTGTTGATGTTATTGACTTGTGTGGAGTGCTAATCAGACATATTTGGTCACTGCGTGACTGCAAGCTAATCGATGCTAACATGCTATTTAGGCTAGCGATATGTACATATTGCATCATTATGCCTCATTTGTAGCTATATTTGAGCTCATTTAGTTTTCTTTAAGTCCTCTTAATTACATTTATATCTCATGACACATGTAATATGGCTTTTAATTTTTTGCGGCTCCAGACAGATTTTTTTTTGTATTTTTGGTCCAATATGGCTCTTTCAACATTTTGGGTTGCCGACCCCTGCCTTAGAGCATGGGTGTCAAACTATGGCCCGCGGGCCAGATTTGGCCCCCGCCGTGTAATTTCACTTGGCCCTTGAGGCGATATCAAATTAACACTAAAGCTGGCCCGCCGATCCTCCCGGGAGTCTTCCAAACGCCAGCCAGCCAGCCAGCCAGCCAGCCAGCCAGCCAGCCAGCCAGCGCTGGCCCAGTCACATAACGTGTGCGGCTTCTGCACGCACACATTAGAATGCAACGCATACTTCATCAACAGCGATACAGGTTACACTAAGGGTAGCCGAATAAAAAACTTTAACACTGTTAGAAATATACGCCACTCTGTGAATCCACACCAAACCAGAACCCTTTGCAGCACTACCTCTTCCGGGACGCTACAAGGTGTGTGTGTGTGTGTGGGGAGGTTTGGTGGTAGCGGGGGGTGTATTTTGTAGCGTCCCGGAAGAGCTAGTGCTGCAAAGGATTATAGGTATTTGTTCTGTTGTGTTTATGTTGTGTTACGGTGCGGATGTTCTCCCGAAATGTGTTTGCCATTCTTGTTTGGTGTGGATTCACAGTGTGGCGTTTATTTCTAACAGTGTTAAAGTTTTTTATACCGGCACCCTCAGTGTAACCTGTATCGCTGTTGATGAAGTATGCGTTGCATTCGCTAGTGTGTGCGTACAGAAGCCGCACATATCTTGTGACTGGGTCTGAACGATGTTAGAATGGATGACGGACGTGACGATAGCTCGTAGAGTACGTTAAAGGTTAATTTGTTCAACCTTGGCCCGCCGCTTTGTTCAGTTTTACATTTTGGCCCACTCTGTATTTGAGTTTGACACCCCTGCCTTAGAGTATCCTGTACCACAATTGTCTTTTATAAAAGTTTTTGATAAAGCAATACAAACAAAAACCAGACACTGTACGGTGCGTCAAATTTACCGTATATTTTCATATATACATATATATATATGTACTGTATATATATATATATATATACATATATTAGGGGTGTAACGGTACGTGTATTTGTATTGAACCGTTTCGGTACAGGGGTTCCGGTCCGGTTCGGAGGTGTACCGAACGAGTGTCCACACGAAAATATTAAGAAGCCGCCAAAGCTAAAGTCTTAACAAGCTGCTCCGCTTCTACTGCCTATGTCTCTGTCAGCACTCCGCAGCACCCAGCATTGTCCCACCCACACAACCATCTGATTGGTTGTACACAAAGCGGTAACAGCCAATCAGCAGTGCGTATTCTGAGCGGTAACAGCCAATCAACAGTGCTTATTCAGAGCGCATGGAGTCAGTGCTCGTCGTGATGAGCATGTAGGTGTTTAGCAGGTGAGCATAATGCAGCCGACTCTCCCCAAATGATAATAAACACCTCCCAGTCAACTTCTAGTAACATCACTATGAGCCTGTTGACCTTCTAGAAATATAAATTGCAGCTTAGCTCGCTCGCAGCCCCGGCTTGAGGTGAAGGCTAATTTGCTTTTAGCGTAATGTTAGCTCATTTTGCGGTGTGTGCGTGTGCTACGGACAGCAAAGCCCTGTCTGTCTGTTACTTCACTTTACCTTTGTCTGTGTTGATTGAGCTGTGTTGAGGCAGCAAAAGAGGACTTTATGTTAAATGAAGAGTTTCCTGAAGCTGTCTCTGATAGTTGATACAAACCCCGTTTCCATATGAGTTGGAAAATTGTGTTAGATGTAAATATAAACAGAATACAATGATTTGCAAATCATTTTCAACCCATATTCAGTTGAATATGCTACAAAAACAACATATTTGATGTTCAAACTGATAAAAAATTGTTTTTTTGCAAATAATCATTAACTTTAGAATTTGATGCCAGCAACACGTGACAAAGAAGTTGGGAAATGTGGCAATAAATACAGATAAAGTTGAGGAATGCTCATCAAACACTTATTTGGAACATCCCACAGGTGAACAGGCAAATTGGGAACAGGTGGGTGCCATGATTGGGTATAAAAGTAGATTCCATGAAATGCTCAGTCATTCACAAACAAGGATGGGGCGAGGGTCACCACTTTGTCAACAAATGCGTGAGCAAATTGTTGAACAGTTTAAGAAAAACCTTTCTCAACCAGCTATTGCAAGGAATTTAGGGATTTCACCATCTACGGTCCGTAATATCATCAAAGGGTTCAGAGAATCTGGAGAAATCACTGCACGTAAGCAGCTAAGCCCGTGACCTTCGATCCCTCAGGCTGTACTGCATCAACAAGCGACATCAGTGTGTAAAGGATATCACCACATGGGCTCAGGAACACTTCAGAAACCCACTGTCAGTAACTACAGTTGGTCGCTACATCTGTAAGTGCAAGTTAAAACTCTCCTATGCAAGGCGAAAACCGTTTATCAACAACACCCAGAAACGCCGTCGGCTTCACTGGGCCTGAGCTCATCTGAGATGGACTGATACAAAGTGGAAAAGTGTTCTGTGGTCTGACGAGTCCACATTTCAAATTGTTTTTGGAAACTGTGGACGTCGTGTCCTCCGGACCAAAGAGGAAAAGAACCATCTGGCTGCTGGCTTTTCAACTTTGCGCCTATAACAATCCGCGCAAAGTTGAAAAGCCAGCATCTGTGATGGTATTTGTATTATTATACAAACCCCGTTTCCATATGGAAACGGGGTTTGTATAATAATGTAACTGCATCATTAAGCCTACATGAACTCCATGGTGTTCAGGGATGAATAGTCTCTCCTATTGTTATTGTACTATTTTTTCAGCTATAGTTACATTAATCATTAGTAATGGAGCAGCCTAGTTTTCAATGGCAGGGTCCCTGCTATCACATGTTGATCAAAAT